>NC_057356.1:70852266-71154766 GCF_016509475.1 Prionailurus bengalensis | reverse complement strand
AAGGAAGGAAAGAAGGAAGGAAGGAAAGAAGAAACAAAGAGAAGAAACCAACTCAAAATGGACTGAAGATGAACTAAGATCTGAAACCATAGAACTCCAAGAAGAAAACAGGCAGTAAGCTCCTTGATATCAAACTTGGCAGTGATTTTTTTCTTTTTTGACTTACCACCAAAGGAAAGGCAAGAAATATGAAAATAAACGAGACAATATCAAACTTTTAAAAAGCTTCTGCACAAAAATCATGAACAAAATGGAAAGTCAACCTACCAAATCAGAGAAAACATTTGCAAATCACATATCTGACAAGGTTTGATACCTAAAATATATAAAGAACTCATACAACTCAAAAGCAAAAACCAATCTGATTAAAAAGTAGGCAGAGGATATGAATAAACATTTTTCCAATGAAGATACACAGATGGCCAACAAGCACATGAAAAGGCGTTCAATGTCACTAATTATTAGGGAAATGTAAATCAAAATCATTGCAAAAGATCACCCCATACCTGTTAGAAGAGCTTTTATCAAAAGGACACAAAATAACAAGTGTTTATAAGGATATAGAGAAAGGAAATCCTCTTGTGAGGCTGATGAGAATGTAAACTGATGCAGCCACTATGGAAAATAGTACGGAGATTCCTCAAAAATAAAAATAGAATTACCATGTAATCTAGCAATTTCACTTCTGGGTATTTATCTAAAGGAAACAAAAACACTAACTCAAAAAAAATGTTTGCAACTCCATGTTCATTGAAGCATTACTTACAATAGCCAAGACATGAAAGCAACATAAGTGTCCACTGATTGATAAGGAAATTGTAACACACACACACACACACACACACACACACACACACACACACAGAGGATTAGTCCATAAAAAAGGAAATCTTGTCACTTGTGACAACATGAATGGGCCATGAAAACATGATCTCAATTATATATGAAATAAAAACTAAACAAAACTGAGCTAAAAGGGAGAGAACAAATTGTTGGTTGCCAGAGGTGGGAGTGAAGGATGAACAAAATGGGTGAAGGGGATCAACAGTTACAAACTTCTAGGTATAAAATAAGTTATGGCATGTAATATACAGAATATAATATATAGCACATGGAATGTAATATACAGTGACTATAATTCTGTATTGAGTTTTCGAAGTTGCTAAAAGTAGATCTTGAATAAGGATAGATATTCAAACTGATTAATCATTTTTGAAGCCAAAATACCATTTTCATCAATCATTTGGACAAATATAAAAAGTATAAGAATATACAGTGTTACTGAACTTATGAGGACTCTGGTAGTCTCACAGATTTTGGGGGGAAGTATTAATTGCCATAAACTTCTGTTAAATTCATATCTGACTTATAAACTGTGGGAATTTCTGATTGGATTTCTTATATAGTACCATATGTATTCAAATATAAACATATCAAGTTTTTATTATTGTATTTTTCTAGCTGCAAAAGACTCAATATAACCGCCCATCAGTTAAATGAAGTAGGTTATATGCAGTGAAATACTTGATAGCCATTACTGAATAGGAAGTTCATCCCAATGTACTGATAATGGAAAGACTGTTAAGACTTTAAAATGATAAAGGTGCAGAATTGTGCAGTCTTCTCTCACTTTGTCTGTTAAAATAAGGCAAATGCTTGCATATGCATGTGAAGTTTCTGGGAGTTTCTACAAGACAATTTCGACTCTGAAGAAGGGACTAAAGGTCTGAGTTGAGAGAGACATTTACTTTTCACTATGCAGTGGTTTTATTGTGGGTTTTTTTTTTGGCCATATGAAAATATTACCTTGAGATTTTAAAAGAAAATACGAGAGACAGAGAAAGAAGTGATTGGATTTAAAACAAAAAACAGCTTTTAGGGACAGGCATGTGGTCATCCATGGTGGCTGTGCTGAAGGGAGAGCTGTGCTGTTTGCAATGCTGAAGTTATGTGTGTTAAAATTAGATGATATATCCTCAACACCTGAAATTCAGGAACTCTACTGACCTCTGACTCTAGGAATCGTTCCCATGAGAAATGAAAATTTGCTGAGAGGGTGACAAGCAGAGCTTACATTTGGTTTTACTTGATAGAAAAATCGGATATTTTGAGGCAAGCTTCCGAATGGATCATGACACAATTCGAGGTGCAAGAGCACTGTTTATAAACTAGAGAAATGCTTTGAAGCTGAGGGTTTCTTTTGTAGACTGGGAAGCCTGCTTAGGTGGGATTCCACTAGCTATAGGTTCACTTGCAAAAGCTTTCTGCCAAGTGCAAAATCCACACAATAAGCAGTTTTCAAACTACATCCCTGGAGACCAAGCTTGTTAAAATTGTTCTTCCCTAAACAAATGTGTATTTGAAAAATGGGAAAATACTTATTTAACAGTCATCCTTTAGCCCTAGGGACAATTCAAAGAGTCTCCTGTTGAACTAGGACCAACCTGAGGGACATATTAGCTGATGTTGGCAGGGGTCAGTCCTAGGGGTCAGTCCTAGGCCCAGTGCTGCTTAATGATGTCTTGTCCTCCACCAAAGGACAGGCTCATCAAGAGTACAAGTGGCATCGAGCAGTCAGGAAGGAAGCAGCATTCTGGACACAAGAAAAGAATTCAAATTATATTAGTAAATTGGAAAGGCAAAGAAGAAAAGCAAACAGAAGGAAGGGGAAAAAATGAGACGTACTTAAGATATTGAAAAGGAAATAGCCAAAATGTAGGGAAATAACTGCTTATAACTAAACCTGGGAGTCAGTGTAAGTAACAGGCCCTTGGTCAGTGTTTAGCCAGAAAACCCATGCTGTCAACCACAGACAATGGAAGAAAAGGATTCTTTTATACCAAGAGCTAGTCCGACATCATTTTGAGATCTCTTTTCATTTCTGGGTTCTAGTATCTGCCTGGAAGGACATTAAATAAATCAGATATGGTGATATGGCTGACAAATAGGACCTAAATGGAACTACAGGAGCAGCAAATACCATGTATGAAGATTTCTAAGAAGCATTATGTGAGTGACTTCAAGAAGCATGCCTTGACCTCATAGCAGCTGAAAAGTTTACAAAAAAGGTTCATGTCACAGCACCACTATGTTTTAATGGTGATGAAGTAACGTTCTCTTTTAATTCAAAAACCCCTGGGAGCCTGTTAACAAGATAACTGCCTCTGTGCTATAGACTTCCATGGAGCTCTGTACTTGTTATTCGTAATACTTACTGAAATTGTAAATAAATAATTCTTTCTACAAATATTTGCGTACCTACCGAGTGCCAAGCACTATTCCAGGCACTAAGTATTTATAATTCCTTTAAATTATATTCTCTAGCCAGTTTTTTGTAGAATTCATCTCTTCCTTAAAGTAATAAATCTTATACAGCTAGTAAAAAACAAGCTGGCACTCTCAATTTTGCCTGGAGATCTCTTTGTGCAAGCCCAAAACATCATTAGTTACATTTTCCATCTTCCAAGCTACCCCAGGAGACTGCTTTCCCAAGTATTTCACAATTACCTAGAATGGCTCCAATTTTTCCAGTTTCCTCCAGCATTGACGTTTTTTCCCAGCCTTTGGCCCATTTTCAGAGATGAAGCCAATGATATATTGTAATTTTTAACACCTCACTCTTGGCATCAAGTCCTACAGAATTTATCTTTTGTCACCAACAAGTCATAGAACCATCAACTGCAAAACATAGTTGTTTAAAACAGTAAGCAAATGCTCATGAACCTGTAGGTCAGTTGGACCAGTCCTCTGGCCATAACTGAACTCATTCGTGTCTCAGATGCAGGTTGGCTATGCAGCTCTGTTGACCTAGAATGGACTCAGTTTAGGTAACTAGAGTGACTTGACACTCTGCCACATGCCTTTCATTCTCCAGAAATACAACCCAGGTTTGTACTTAAAGCAATCATAGACAAGCAACAGAGCAAGTAGAAATGAACTAGCCTTCTCTGCTTACCTCATATTCATTAAAGCAAATCACACAGCTGAACTCACTGTCAAAATGAAGGGACCTCTTCACCACCACTAGGTAAGAACAGCTACAAAGTCACATGTAAAGGGCATGGATACAGGGAGGGATAAATAATTGGGGCTATTAGCTCAATAAAGCTACTAAGAGACTATAACCATAATTCATATAAAAAATTAGGTCTTGGTGACAGTGGGAGTGGTAAAAAAAAAATCAAAACCCGGTTCTTTATGGAGGTTGAGAGGATAAAATATTCTGGCTGACCAGATGCACATGAGAGAAAAAGCAACAATGATGCGATAAAAGTTTAGCCTGATGATGTGGGACAACAGACTTGGTATTAATTGAGGTAGAAAGACTGAACAATAAAATAGGTGTGAAAAAGACTATTAGGACCTTCATTTTGGACACTGTCCAAGTTAAAAGTAATGGCAAAACACACCACCTCAAGTAGCTTATTAACAACAACCACATTGATATCGATATTGCTCACAAATCTGTGGTTTGGGAAAGGTTCAAGAGCAATTTGCTCATCTCTGCCCCATTCGGCATTAGCTACAAAGGCTTGAAGGCAAGAAACTGGAACCATCTGAAGGCTTGCTCTCTCATGTGTCTGGCAACTGACACTCGGAAGACTCAAACAGCTGGGACCTAGAAAACCTAGGGATCCTCAGGCATCTCTATCTTTGTGACCTCATCATATGGTCTCTATGATATGGTGGCTTCAGGGTAGCCAGACTTCTACATGTCAACTCAGGACTCCCAAGGTAAGAGTTTTAAGAAAGGAAGGCAAGGAAGACACTTATTAACCTTATTAGTTTTTCTAAATGAGTCTCAGATGTCATACAGTGTCAGTTCCACAGTACTATATTCATTACAAGTGAGTCACTCTCAAGGTCAGTTCACTTTTAAAGAAAAGGGTCTTAGATTCTCCCTCATGGGAAGGAATTGTCAAGCCCCACAAACATGATAAGCAATGTGTCCATTAGACTTCCAAGTACAGATGACAAGGAGAAGCCCATATTTACCAACCTGGAATTCGGAGTAGAAATCCAAGCCAGTAATGCAAATTTAAGAGCCAAAGAAAAGACTCATATACCAAGTCATAGGACACTCCAAAACTTAAAGGCTGGAGAGATGAGACAGAAGCAGCAAACAAGGTAAGAATGAATGGTTAAAAAGAAAAAAATCTGTGGAGAAAAAAACAGAAGTATGATTTTTCAATAATTATTTTCCACACAAAACGTAAGCTATGTAAGCTATATAACGGCAGCAACTATTATCTTTCTCCTTGTGAATTTCTAGCACAATGCCTGTAGAAACTCAAAAATAAAGTTATTGGATAAATAGATGTTAAATTATAGAAGATTCGAGGTTGGGGCTCAGTGCCTGGGAGGATAGGAAGGAGCTTATGGTGAGATGTCTAATTCTTGGAATATACATAAAGCAGGTGGAAATGCATTTCTGGACTCCTATAGTAAGTCTGAGTCAACTGGTATATCACAGAAATGGAATGTGACATATCATAAGAGGATTAATCCTCCAAAGAAGGAAGGCAATAGAGAAATCAATGATGCAATCTTGAGGAGCACAATTTCTTACATTACCCCCCCCCATATGCCAAGCTCTCAACGATGTGGTTCTTGTTTAACTTTCCAGCCTCATCTCATATCTTCCTTCCCTCTTAATTTCTATGCTCTAGCCACAATAAATACTTCTTTCCCAAAATGACATTGTTTATCTGTGGCATCAGAGGAATATTTTTCTTCACTATTTCACAAGATTTGCCACATTTCAGGTATGTTTGGCCAATGGTCTCATCTGTCCCTGCTATCTGATCCAGGATCAGGAGCAAAATGACAGTAAAGGAGAATGAAGTTGAGTCTAGCATATCAAGGCTAACTTGTTAAAAGGCCAGATGGGGATAGAATATAGGAAGAGAACATATATTGAGTGAGTGTAGCATGCACTATATATGTTACATTACTTAATCCTCACAATTCTGTAAATGTGGTATTAACTCTATTTTACAGAAACCATAAGGTAAATTTTTTCTAGGTCACATGGCTAGTGGTTGGATCCAATACTCTGAAGCAATGAATGTAATAGGTATGGGAACTCAGGCATGGGAAGCTTAGGAAACTCAGCTATTGGAAAACTGGAGTTCAAAAGCAGAGATTGTTTATCAAAATCATGGGTCCAATCTTTGAGATCTCAGAGGGCAAGCTAGAATCACAAGGGGAAGTAGCTGGGAAAGGAAATCTGTTCAGGCACTATAAATTTGAGCAAATGAAATCATAGTTGGCATTTCTAATAGAATTACAGTATCTGCATGAGTCCTTTTAAACAGAATCTAGAGATAGTATTTGCATTTCATACATTTGTAATAATTAGCCATTTTGAAAGGTAGCATTGGTAGAGATATTTACAGAACTGCACATATATTTATAGTTACCTATACAATCATAGGTGAGCAGAACACTTCACTGTTCAATTAATGACTATTTAAATAATAGCCTGAATCACTGGATCAACTCTTGTTGAGATAATGTAGCTTTGCAAAATAACAGCAGGAGCAGAGAAAAATGCTCTTGGAAACCATGCTATAATGTATAATAGCGGGAAATTTTGTCCACAATAATGTGACCTCAGGTTAATACACATAAGCACAGGAGGTCTTCTCTTTTCTTGCAGTAGAGGGCTTTAGTAATCAAAAATACTTGTTGAGAATTATTATGTATCCGGTACGATGGTGGATACAAAGATGAAAAGAAATAGTCTTTGTCCTCCAAGAGCTTACAACTACAAAACATAACTGGCAGTCCTAGGTAACAAACTCACATGTCAAAGAAGTATAAAACACATGGTAATTACCTTAACTCACCCTTCCATAAAAGAAAGAAATCACTATGGGTTGGAAGTAGTTTGAGAAGGAGTCCCACAGACTGGGAAGACACAAATGAGCAAAATTCCAGAGGAAAAAGGGCCATCATGGGTTCAGGGTGAGGTAGGTGGCCAAGTGTAATTCAAAGGGAGAATTCATACTGTATATCAAAAGAAGTTGAGAATTGAATGGAAAATTTGGCCTAGCTTTCGAGTCTGAATTCAATCCACTGAAGAAATTTATACAGAGATAGGACATAGTAAAACATTTTATGAAGTGTTTTTGGTAAAATATGCAAAATGATTTGGTCCTTCTAGTATTTTCTTTTCTCCCTTCCCATATAGAAAAATAATGTAACTTCAGTATATGTTTCAATGAAATGACCTATTGTCATTTTCTGTATAAGATTCTTTCCTTCAGTAACTCTTCAAGATCCAAAAAATATATATTTACTAAGTTAGCCTTTTTGCCACATTATAGAATTCCCACCCTCCATATTCAATTCTAATTTTATATCAAATTCATTTATGTGTAATCAAACTGGTACATCCACTGGTCTTATATTTTATTATCTGAAAAATGATATCAATCCCTTGGAAAAATGGATTTTACCCCCAAACAAAGTCATTTTACAACTTCAGGAACTAGCCATCCATTTATCCTGGGTGAGAACCCACAAATACTGAATTTCTTCTACAGCAGATACATGTTAAACCTGGATGTAAGAGCAGGGAGTAGAGATCAAGTAATCAAAGACTAACAAAAGACTAATAAAGATTAATATGGAGCCAGTTTGTAGATAATAGCAAATATCACTGATGCCACCTTAAGCACAAAACTCAAGATCAACTAGCCAAATGATTCAAACATTTCTTTCCTGTGTTGGGAGAGCCTAGGATGGTACTAGATTACTCATTCATGAAAAACTCCTGTTCTGAAACAGCCAGAAGTACAGGAAAAGGGAGTAGAAATAGCTGGGGCACTTTTCTAACAATTTGGTCAACAACACATTATTTCAGGTTTCAAAAATCTTGTCAAGTATATGGGTCTAAGTCTGAGAAGAAAGTGGAATAACCAGGAGGACCACAAGGTGAAGGTCAGAGCAGAATGCAGTAAACATCAGTGTCTTTGGACACAGAGGATATTGAGACCTAAAGGCTATTTGATGTCATGCTACGATGTTCTTTGTCTTTCTAATACCAGAAATTAAAAAAAAAAAAAAACTAGCTGTAGACATCTGAAGGAAATAAAAGAGTTACCAAAAAAACACAAAATAGAGGACTTTTTTTTAAGCAGTAGGTAATTTGGTTTTATGGTTCCAAACCATGATGATTTGTTTAAATTCGTTCTGACTAAAAGAGAGCAGAAGCCAAAAAACAGTACTCATTAGTTGCCATCTCAGAATTTTTTCAGGCCTCAGATTAATAATTCTTTCAGCCTTCACCCAGGACCCTTTTACCTTAATTCTTTTATAATCACAACCACCAACACATCTTCCATATGAAAGACACTGTGTGAAGCACTTTACATTAGATTGTTTAATATTTATAATATTGTTAATAAACTATTAAGACTTCAAGATAAAAAGCTTCTGCACCATGAAGGAAAAAATCAACACAACTAAAAGGCAGACTATAGAATGGGAGAAGATATTTGCAAATGACATACCTGATGATAAAAGGGTTAGTGTCCAAAATCTATAAAGAACTTATCAAACTCAACATCCAAAAAACAAATAATCCAGTTAATTAGGAAAAAAGGAAAGAACCCAAATAAATAAAATCACAAATGCAAGAGGAGAGATCACAATCAACACTTTAGAAATACAAAAAATAGTAAGAATATTATAAGCAATTATATGCCAACAAATTGGGCAATCTGGAAGAAATGGATAAATACCTAGGAACATATAAACTACTAAAACTGAAACAAGAAGTAGAAAACTTGAACAGATCCACAACCACTAAAGAAATTGAGTCATTAATCAAAAATCTCCCAACAAACAAGAGTCCAGGGCCAGATGGCTTCCCAGGGGAATTATACAAAACATTTATTTAATTTTTTTTAGTTTACTTATTTATTTTGAGAGATATAGAGCACAAGCAAAGGAGGACCAGAGAGAAGAAGAGACAGAATCCCAAGCAGGTTCTGTACCATCAGTGTAGAGCCCAATGTAGGGCTCAAACTCACAAAGCCTGAGATCACAACCTGAGACAAAGTGGAAAGTCAGACACTTAATTGACTGTACCATCCAGGCACCAATTCTACCAAATATTGAAAGAAGAGTTAATACCTATTCTTTTGAAGCCATTTCAAAAAATCAAAATGGAAAGAAAGCTTCCAAAATCATTCTATCAGGCAAGCATTACCTTGATTCCAAAACCAAAGACCCCACTAAAAGGGAGAATTACAGACCAATTGCCCTAAATAACATGGATTCAAATATTCTCAGTAAGAGGAGTACCTGGGTGGCTCAGTCGGTTAAGTGTCCTACTTTGGCTCAGGTCATGATCTCACGGTCTGTGAGATCAAGCCCCACATTAGGATCTGTGCTGAAAACTCAGAGCCTTGAGCCTGTTTCAGATTCCATGTCTCCCTCTCTTTCTACCTCTCCCCCACTCATGCTCTCTCTTAAAATAAACTTTTTTTTTAATTCTCAATAAGATATGAGCAAATTAAACCCAAGGATACATTAAAAGAATTATTCAACACAATCAAGTGGGATTTATTCCTGGGATGCAAGTAAATCACAAATCAATCAACATGATACGCCACGTTAAAAAAGAAAGGATAAGAAACACACAAGCCTCTTAATAGATGAATAACAAGAATTTGACAAAACACAGCATCCATTCTTGATAAAAACCCTCAAGACAGTAGGGATAGAAGGAACATACCTCAACATCATAAAGGCCATATACAAAATACCTCAGTATCATCCTCAGCTAATAACATCCTCAATGGGGAAAAACTGAGAGCTATCTCCCTAAGGTCAGGAACATTACAGGGATGTCCACTCTTATCACTGTTATTCAACACAGTACTAGAAGTTCTAGTCTCAGTAATCAGGCAACAAAAAGAAAAGGCATCTAAATCAGCAAGGAAGAAGTCAAACTTCCACTCTTTGTAGATGACATGATACTCTATGTGGAAAACTAGTAAGACTCCACCAAAATCTGCTAGAATTGATACATGAATTCAACAAAATTGCAGAATCAATATACAGAAATCAGTTGCATTTCTATACACCAATCATAAATCAGCAGAAAGAGAAATCAAGGAATTGATCCCACTTACAATTGCAGTAAAATCCATAAAATACCTAGGATAAACCTAACCAAAGAAGTAAAAGATCTATATGCTGAAAACTGTAGAAATCTTATGAAAGAAACTGAAGAAGGCACAAAGTGGAAAAACATTCCATGCTCATGGAATTGGCATGATTGGATTAGAAGAAAATATTGTTAAAATGACTATACTGCCTAAAGCAATCTACCCATTCAATGCAATTCTTATCAAAATAATACCAGAATTCTTCAGGGAGTTAGAACAAACAAGTATGAAATTTGTATGGAGCCTGAAAAGACCCTTAATAGCCAAAGTAATGTTGAAAAAGAAAACCAAAGCTACAGGCATCACTTCCAGACTTGAAGCTGTATTCCAAAGTTGTAATCATCAAGACAGTATGGTATTAGCACAGAAACAAACACAAAGATCAATGGAACAGAATAGAGAACCCAGAAAGGCATCCACAAATTTATGGACAACTAATCTTTGACAAAACAGTAAAGAATATCCAATGGAAAAAAAGACAGTCTCTTCAACAAATGGTGTAGAGAAAACTGGACAGTGACATGCAGAAGAATGAACCTGGACCACTTTTTTACACCATGCACAAAAATAAATTCAAAATGGGTAAAAGACCTAAATGTAACACAGAAAACCATCAAAATCCTAGAGAAGAAAATGGGCAACAATCTCTGTGATCTTGGCCACAGCAACTTCTTATGAGACATATCTCCAGAGGCAAGGGAAACAAAAGCAAAAATGAGCTATTGGGACCTCATCAAGATAAAAAGCTTCTGCACAGCAAAGGAAATAATCAGCACAACTAAAAGTCAACTGGAAGAATAAGAGAAGATATTTGCACATGACATATCAGATAAAGGGTTAGGATCCAAAATCTATAAAGAACTTACCAAACTCAACACCCCCCAAAAAAGAAAAATAGTAATCCAGTGAAGAAATAGGCAGAAGACATGAATAGACACTTTTACAAAAAAACACATCCAGATGGCTAATAGACATAAGAAAAGATGTTCAACGTTGCTCATCATCAGGGAAATACAAATCTTAATCACAATGAACTACCACCTCCCACTTGTCAGAATGGCTAACGTTAACAACTCACGAAACAACAGATGTTGGTGAGGATGTGGAGAAAAGAGAACACTCATGCACTGTTGATGGGAATGCAACCTGGTGCAGCCACTCTGGAATACAGTGTGGAGGTTCCTCAAAAAATAAAAAGTAGAATTACCCTACGACCTAGCAACAGCATTACTAGGAATTTATCCAAAGGATACAGGTGTGCTGATTCCCAGGGGCATATGGACCCCAATGTTTATGGCCGCACTATCAACAGCCAAATTACAGCAAGAGCCTAAATTTCCATTGACTGATGAATGGATAAAGAAGATGTGGTGTGTGTGTGTGCGCGCACACACATACACACACACACACACACACACACAATGGAATGCTATGTGGCAATGAAAAAGAATGAAATCAACTAGAATTCAGATCAAAAATTGAAAAGAAAAAAGTTATATTTTCACAGTATCACAATTATTGTTATGCTCATTCTATAGATAATGCTTAGAGAGGTAAAGCTAGTTATTCCTAAAGGCATATGTGGTGACATCCCAAGTGTTTATTTCAAAAGTAAGACTGGCTGTTAGAATTATCCAAGGAGTCGATTAAGCTGAAGATTCTTTGGCTTTACACAGATTCTACATGTTAGAGATTATCAACTTTGTCCAAAAATCTACTTGTTTAAAAAAAATTATTTTCCATAAAATTAAGATGCAAAGGATTCAGAGACTAAGTTACTTGCACAGTTGGTAAGTCACAAAGTCAGAGGTTGAGTGCAAGTCTCTCTTCCTTGATAGTCTATATTCTGTCTTATATAGTTCTGTTTTTCCTGCTCTATCTAGTACATTCTTCAGCCACTCCCATGGACCACTTGGACTTTAGATATAATACCTTACCTCCACTTTGAGCCTGTCATCCTCACTTTTATAATCAGACCTCAGGAGAGGTTGTTAGTGTTCACTGAAGGCATATTTGTAGTCTACTGATTGAGAGGCCATGATCCTCAAAGTGACTGTGTGACTCTGTGCAGATGACCATAGGTTATGTAAAACTAAGATGTCTCAATTTACTCCTTTAAATAACCACCAACAAAACCATAAGAGAAGAGGAAATTCCATTAGTGAAACGTGTTCTTAAGAATAAAGAAAACATCTGAAATGGATATAAGTTTGGGGCTCACGATGTTTCTCTTTCTGCTAACATGTTGGATAAGGATGTACTGATAACCAGGGAGAAACAAGAACCAGGACAAGAGACTGAAAGACACAGGGCAATCTAGCCACATTATGTAGGTGAATCTTCTACACTGGAAAGCCTCTTAAAGATGGTGTCATGAAGCTCTGTTAACTCAACGGGCACAATCGTATTCCTTCATCAGAATATATTGCCTGGCCTATAGCACTTAAGGAGAGAAAAACCATCTGTAACCAAAAGTATCCACAGACTACCAGAGAAGTCAGTAAAATATCAGGTGTATCTTTGAGGAATACTATTCTTCTACGGATCCACAGTCTTTATTCTGTCATTCAGAGATTAAGTAAACAGAGTAATTATCTGGGTATCTGCTTTTCTTCACTGAGAAACAGAAGAAGCAGCCTTTTATTCATATATTGTTCATCAAAGAACTGGGGAAGACATGTTTTCCAAATTTGCCATTGGCAATGACATTGACTTTGAGTGAGACTTTCCAAAGAATATTAACAAAGGAGGACACAGCGAGGCCCAAAGGAGAACACAGGAGAGATGGTATTAAAAAGTAGTTTGGTTAGAAATATGGATGTGGAAACCAGAGGACTCAAGAGAGAAGATGGTATCATCAGGTCTAGGACAACAGGCAGATAGAGTTGAATTGTGCAAAGGACAAGAAGGCTTGAAAGAGCTGTGATTTTCTGAAACCACTGTTATCTTTTTCATCCAACAACCACAAATCCTTCATCTTTAATTTTCTCCCTCATTCACATGTCTTTTGGTATCCCTTCTTCTATTTCCAAAGAATACTGGATGGCATGTTCTATTGTGAATTTTCGTAAATACATTTTAATGTGAAGTTTTAAAATTGTACAGTGATTAAGAAAAAAGCCCTTGTTAAAAGGACTTTCTTTTCCTTACTCTTCTACCGTCAATTTCAAGTAGAAATAAATTGTCTACATAGCAAGCCTATTTCTCCAAATGCTGTATGAAATTACACAGCTAAAAATACATCCCATCTTTTTTAAGCATGTCAAGTAGTTACAATATGTCAGGTTGTTACTTTGAAAATGATTGTGATATCAAAAATGAAAGATGAGGATTTCAGGTAGGAAAGAGGCAGTGATAGCCAAGGGAGATTTTATCTATAAAAGATATTATCTCCATGTTAATAGCCTCCAGAGAGAAAAAGAAGGGAGCCTATGGGCAAAAACATTAACTTGATATGGAAAAGAATCTGATCTGAACTCAAAGGCTTTACAACATTTTAGATGTCAAATCAACATCTCTTTAACCCTGTAAAGGTAAAGCTGGAGCATAAAGGGTTAATTCAACCACTTCAAGGGGCAAACACCCCTAGAAGAGCCTTTCTAATAGGCAAAGAGAAAAGAGAGTCAATATAAATTGGGAAAACATAATGGTGTATTTCTAGAAGAATATAGTCAGAGAAATGAAACTTAAGGTATAGAACATGCCAACAGTTCAAACTAACAAGTTCTGTCAGCTTCTTTCCTCCCAAACGGGAAAAATAAAGGGACCACAGTAAACAGAAAGTAGAAATGCTTACAAGTCAGAATATACTATCTTTCAAGATTTAAAAGAGACATTCTCCTTGGGGGAAGAGAATTGTTCCTCTAAATACAAACTAAAGATTTTCAAGGGAAATAATCCACTAAGTTTATTCTTTTCTTTCCCTGATTCTGGCATGTTTGAGGCAAACTATTTCAGCTGTTGTTGTGGGTTTTTTTTAATTCTGAGAAACAAAGAAATAAACAGAGATGTAAAAACTCTAAATGAGGCATTTTAGATTCAAACATGTCAGCCAATAGCTTACATAGGAGTCAAGATGGACTACAAAGGAGAAATTTATTAGTTCAAGAAGGGACAGCTCTGAAATCCACTATAATTTGTTGTTAATTTCTGTTCCAGGGTGGCCTGAAACAATTCACACAACTCTATACCCTTATCTCCCAGACTGCAAAAGAGGAATAATTTTCTCAACCCCAACCTTATAACCATATAATAAGACTTAATAAGATAATGATTCTTAAGGGATTTCAATAACCTGAAAGAGAGAAGCAATAAAACATATCTTATTATCATCAACATATGCATTTTAGAATAATTATTTTAATGGCTCAATTTTCTCTCATAATAATGAGGACTACAATCTTGGCTAATTTAACTGAGGAGTGTCTTTCATGCTTGAGTTACTATACATGAGAATCAAATAAAAGCCTGCCTTCCTTCCTTTCCTTTTCTCCTTCCCTCCTTCCATTGTTGCTGCTGCTTTCATTGTTAAGTATTTCATCCATGGGGAAAGGGCATTCTTGCCTCCTGTAACTCTCCACTGGCTAAAATAACTTCATATTAAACTTTCTCACGTCTCAGGGTCTCAGGTTTCAGCCCTTTAGAGATACCTCCATTGATTCTTAGTACTCCAGAAGGATGATGTGATGCTGCCTCTTTTCTCATCTTGCTTCCATGTACTATCTATGCTGATGAACACATATTCAGAAAAGCATCTGTGGAGTGTATTTTTATTTGGCTTGGCTTTGAAGAAAGGAAAGAACACAGTGGAGTAAGTCAGAGGAGCTGGCTGTGCCAGCGAAAGAGCCAGAACTCTGAAGTACTGAAAATGATAATAATTTTCAGAAAGGGTGAAAAATTATACCAAATATTTTGTAATATTCAGGTGACAAATGATTACCAACACAGAAAGGAAGTCAATACAAACTTTCGGCATCTATTTATTTCCTTGCAGTAACATAGACGAAACTGAAATGACAGAAACAACTAGACCTCAAAGAAATGGGATGGTTAGAGTCCAGGTGTTTTGTGGGGTAAATGCTTTCCCCAGGGTTTGAGGAAACTCAAGGATTATCAGACATTCTTGGTATTCTTGGGCTTTTAGTTCAATATTGATTGAACTTCTCTTATGTGCTACAATTTGCAAAGTGCTAGGACTCTAAAGAACAATAGAATACACTCCTTTCCTGTGCCAGTCACTGGATGTGACTCTGTGTGGAATCCTTTCTAAAGATGGCATGTGTATTAAATGAACAAATGATCACTAGGTGCTTTTACAAATCAAGGAACTATGTTAAACAGTTTCAGGGTACAAAGAAATATGTGTCACAGACTAGGAGTCTGGAGTTCTCTCTTGTCCAGCAAGAGAGTGGATGCAGAATTGAATATGAGAGAGGCTAATGTCCAGGAGGAGACAAGAGCCCCAAACAGGGGTTTCAGCTCTGTATTTATTGATCTCTCAAGATATTACCCACGTGGTGAACACAAAGAAAACAAGATCTTATACATGTGAACGTGGAGAAAACAATTAGACAGTAATCATTAACTTGCATAAGAAGCAAAGGGTCTGGGGGGGGGGGGCAAGTGGAGTTTGTGATCAAAGTACAATAGTATATTGGCATCAGATGGAAAGTACTCATGATCCCATTACAATATCTCGATAGCTCCTATTACAATATCTTGATAGCTCCTATTACAATATCTCTGGCATTTTTCACCCCGTGGTGGTGGCTTTCCACCCTAAGCTCTTTTTCTAACCCATTTATGTAAGTAGAACCTGTTTCCCCACAAATATGAACCTTTTTGTTTGAATACAAAGCATGCAGTCAAATAATTACTATATGCTAGAGTAGAAGGTAAGTGCTAGGTCACAGATTAATAATAATACAGCAATAATTATTATTCACAAATAGTCCAAAAAATAAATGGTTTCCAGCTAAGTAGATCCATGAATGCCTCATAAAGAAATAATAAATTGTTGGGTCTCCATGTGATTGTTGGATCATAGGTGCATGGATTACAAAGAGAAATGTTTGACAAAGATATATATGAGAATGTATGCAGATTTCAACAATATCATATGGGCTACTTGGATTGGCATATGGGGTTTATCAAGGTATCAAAGGAAAACTTTGAAAAATGATGACTTTTAGACAAGAAATTTCAACTCAACTACATAGAAAGAAATGGAACCCCAAGTCATAAGTGGGTACTTCTCACCTCTTGGGTCTCTCCTTAGATGGCACCACCTTTGGTCCTAATTATTCCCTATTATTCTACTCTGTTTTGTCTTTCATACCCCCTACTAAATTAAAATTATTAACTTTTTATTTTTTTACTTTGCATTGCCTGCCTCTTTCTTACACTAAAAGCTATGAGAATAGAGACAATGCTGCTTTTGTTTATCATTCCATAACAAGCACATAACATAGTGCCTGAAAGCATATAGGAGACACTTAATATATATTCCCTGAATACATACTGAAGAAAAAAAAATCCCTGAACGAGATCTTGCCATTTGAAACATGAATGGACCTAGAATGTCTTATGCCAAGTGAAATACTGTATGATCTCACATGTATGTGCAATCTAAAAAAAAAAATGAACCAACAGAAAAACAAAAACAGACTCATAAATACAGAGAATAGGTGGTTGACAGAGGGGAGCTAAGTCGAGGGATGGGTGAAATAGGTGAAGGAGGTTAAGAGTTATTTACAGTTATAAAATAAGTAAATCATGGGGATGTAAAGTACAGAAGAGAGAATGTAGTCCATAATATTGTAATAACTTTGTATGGTGACAGATGGTACACTCTGTGAGCACCGCACTGGGAGCACTGCATCATGTACAGAATTGTCAAATCACTGTGTTGCACACCTAAAATTAATACAACATGGAATGTCAACTATAATTCAGTTAAGAAGAATTTCTCCAAAGTGGCATTTTAGTAACTTCTTCATGGCTATAAGGTAGACTGGATGAGAGAGAAGAGACTGAGGTCAGGCAGGCACGAAAGTTGATACACAAAGTATCAAGTGATGAGAGCCATAATCAGGAAAGGAAGTGGGAAAGAATCAGACTGATGGATTTAGAATAGAAAGGGTCAATAAAACTAGATTTGGGCAGCCAAGAAAATGAGAGAATACAAAATATCTCAAGCTTCAGATTTAAGGAGTTAGACAGAGGCTTCACTTGGAGGAAATGAGAAAAGCCAGAAAGGGGAATGATATGGAGGGTAAACGAGTGAGCGTGGCTTAAAACACGCTGAGTTTAAAATGCTAAGAGAACATACAAGTGGATATTCAAGCAGTTGTAAACTCCAGTCTGGGGCTGTGTAATGAGCAAGGCTAGGGATATAGATTTGTGGTCACTTGACCAGAGAGATTTTGTAACCTAATAAATGACATGTCCAAGAGTGACATAAAGAAAATGGAACAGACGGTAATAGCCAGAATCGTAAGGAACGTCCAAGTTGAGAGACTGGAAGGAAGAAAAAAAAAAAGGCAAAAAAAGAGATAGAGATCTAATGCTTAATGAATTAGAATATATAAGGCCCTGGATCAATCATGTACAGTTTATAACAACCTATAATGAGAAATGCTTCAAATATCCCACCCTCTGGCCTGCTGCTTCCTCTTTGTTCCCACTCACATTTTAGCAGTTCTCAACCGCCAAGTTCAAACATGTATACCAGAGTAGTTGACCCAAAAGGCAATTCATGGTGCTTAGCCCCTCCATAATCATCACTGGACTTCCCAAGCCATTCCCTGACAAGCATACAATCTAAATAGAGCCTCGTACTTGTTATGCAAATACAACTTCCAAAAAAAAAAAAAATCCCCTGGGTGCCAACCTTCCCACCCAATGGTGGCTCCTGGCCTACTAAAGGAAAACCATGTAGCTGCCACTGGAGCACACAGAGGTGCAGACTTATCTAAGCAGGCCCAAGGGGCTGTATGAAGAAGGAACAATCCCTCTCTGGTAATGATCTGTGAATTTTACAGTTGACAGAGGTAAAATGGCCTTATTGACCATTTTCCCTCAGAGACTCCTAGGATCAACTTGCCTGAGTATGTACATGTCGTTCAATTTAACCCCTGTTAGTTATATATAGTCTCCCTTGGACCAGGGGTTAGGAGACAGGTCATTTGTGGTCCATTCTTACTACATTCCAAGATGAGTCAGTTCTCTTTGCTCCTAACTTCCTCTATTTAGAGAGAATAAGGAGCTCTTAGGATGGAGGCTTAAAAAGTGGCTTAGACTGGAAGGTGGGACAATTTTCATGGGGGGAACTAATGCTAGTGGTAGATGGAATTCATCAGGCTGTGGTCCTCCCTGAAGGCAAGCAAAGAAACAATGAAGATTCCTACAGGTTCCTTCTCATATGATGGCTCCTCATGAAGGATGATAAATCCTTAGAAAACCCTCTTAGTAATTAGTAAGTTAATAAATCAAATTGAGTATTAATCAATACATAAAGCCATAGCATTGACCTCATATTTGAAACAAGGAGAGCTTAAGCAGCAAATCTTTTACAGTATTCTGAAGCTCTGTTCCAAACTACAATAGTTCACAGTCTTGTCAGGCTACAATCAATTAGTTCATAGATTTAACTGGTATGATTCCCAGGATAACACAATGTCAGTCTGTAATCAGGGAGTTTCAATAGCTAATCAGAGGTTATAATTTAAGAAAATCAGGGTAAGGCCTGCTTTTGACAAGGAATGGTATTTTACTTTTAAATTTTATAGAGGTGATAAAAATAATTTAGAGAACTTTTAAGTACTTCTTTCAAAAGGAGCTCAAAGCACTTAAGCAAAATCAACGCATTATTCCTAAGAATACTTACAGAGGAAGTAGAGGAGAAAGCAATTATTAGGTTGTATAGTTTATAGATTCAACAGAGGAAATGTTATATGCAGAGTTCCTTTTTAACAAAAAAAATAGCACATTTTATTCAAGCTCATGCAAGCACTCTGGAAACAATCATTAAGCAACAAAGCCCACACTAGGAATACAACCATCAAGCCAGGGGTCAAGATATTCAGCTGAGACCTAACTGGCAATGGTGCCATGAATAAGTCACCTTATCTTTCTGTACAATGAGGGATTGTTCTGGAAGGAGTTTGTCAGCCTTGTCATTATTCATATTTTGAGCTGGGTAATTCTTTGTAGTGGAGAGCTTCCCAGTGCATTAGAGGATGTTCAGTAGCATCACTGGCTTCCATCCACTAGATGCTATTAACAACCCTGCATCCAGTTATAACAACCAAAACTATCTCCAGGTTTCCAGACATTGCCAAATGTCCCATGAGGGCAGAAGGGTAAGTAATGGCCCTGGTAAACAACCACTGTTTTAAAAGACCCCAAATTCCCACCTGTTCTACCATCTTATCTTTTTTTTCTCAGATGGCCAGAGTACACAATAGGAGGGTATGATCCTAGGAGCAATCCTATGACCTTCAGTGGAACTCGCTAGACCACCACAAGGCTGTGCTTGGCCAGAACCAACACAAAGATACATGGCACCTTTCACTGTAGTTGTTTTAGATCCTCTTGCTCAAACCTTGTTACAAATATCTGGAGTCATACACGCTACCTTTGTACCATGAGGTCCCTTAACAGAGACCATGGGGGAGGGAAAGGGAGAAAAAAGAAGTTACAGAGAAGGAAGGAGGCAAACCATAAGAGACTCTTAAATACTGAAAACAAACTGAGGGTTGATGCGGTGGGGGGTGGGGGGAGAGAGGGGAAAGTAGGTGATGGGCATTGAGGAGGGTACCTGTTGGGATGAGCACTGGGCCTTGTATGGAAACCAATTTGACAATACATTATATTTAATATAAAAAAATATCTGGCTCTTTCTTTTCTTGGTTTTATTGGTCTGGCCCACTGGAACCAACAAATGACTTGGCTTCCAAAAGTTTGGATCTCAGGTTGGAATGCAGCTTCCATTCATTCTCTGACTCCTCATTCTGAGTCCCTCTGAGCAACTATCTTCCAAAGAGCTTTGGGTCCAAGGAATCGTCTGTCTCATCCCAACAGCAATTTACCATTTCTGGAAATTTTTAGGTCAGTAAATATGTATATTAAAAATAAAAAAGTTTTCAATACTTTGTTTCCATTTTGTTGGTGGTTTCCTCAAGAAAAAGGAAAGAGGAAATGTGGGGAACAATGGGAATCTGGAAAAAAATAGAAACATAGGACTTCAAAAGGTATTATTACTTATTAAATAAATCATTTCTTCATTTAATTTCTGAACTAAGCATTGTACTAGGCACTAGTTTAATAACAAAAAGCTACCCAAATGAACTAAAATCAGCAATTTGAAAAATATTTGTACATACATGTTTACAGAAGCATTATTCACAATAGCCAAAAGGTGGAAATAACCCAAATGTCCACTGATCAAACAATCAATGAACAACATGTCATATATCCATACAATGGAGGATTCAGCCTTAAAAAAATGAAATGTTGGGGCGCCTGGGTGGCGCAGTCGGTTAAGCGTCCGACTTCAGCCAGGTCACAATCTCGCGGTCCGTGAGTTCGAGCCCCGCGTCGGGCTCTGGGCTGATGGCTCAGAGCCTGGAGCCTGTCTCCGATTCTGTGTCTCCCTCTCTCTCTGCCCCTCCCCCGTTCATGCTCTGTCTCTCTCTGTCCCAAAAATAAATAAATGTTGAAAAAAAAATTTTTAAAAATGAAATGTTAATGCATGCTATAACTTGGATAAAGCTTAAGGACATTATGCTAAGTGAAATAAAGCCAGGCACAGAAGAACGAATACTGTATGATTCCATAGGAGACCCTAACATAGGCAAATTCAGAGAGACAGAAGTGGAATAGAAGTTACCAGGAGTTGGGGGGAAGGCAAGAATGAGGAATCATTTTCCAATGGGTATATAATTTCGATTTGGGATGATAAAGTTCTGGACATGGATGGTGGTGATGGTTGCATAATACTGTAAATATATTTAATGCCACAAAATTTTATGCTTAAAAATGGTGAAAATAATTTTTATGTCATATGGTTTGTTTTATGTTTAAAAAGAGACAAAGACAAAATTTGAAAAAGATACATAAGACAGTTTTTGCCCCAAAACTGTGCATAAACAGAGATTGTCATATATACAATTATACAAGGCTGGGAGAAATATGATAAACCATTTGGAGTCAACAAAGGAGGGAGAGAATCTTTTTCATAATACTTTAGGGCTAAGAAGAGATAAAACTCAGCAGACTAAATAGCTTCTACACAGCAAAGGAAACCATAATGCAAAGGCAAGCTACTAAATGGGAGAAAATATCTACAAATCACGTATCTTACAAGGGGTTAATATCTAAAATTTATGAAGAACACATACGACTCAATAGCAAAAAAAAAAAAAATAGGCAAAGACATTTTTTCCAAAGACAACATATAGATGGCCAACAGGTACACGAAAAGTTGGTCAACATTACTGATAAGGAAATGCAAATTAACACCACAAAGAGACATCATCCCATACCTGTTGGAATGGCTATTCTCAAAAAAGACAAGAAATAACAAGTATGGGTGAGGATGTGGAGAAAAGGGAATCCTTGTGCACTGTCTGCGGGAATGTGAACTAGTACAGACACTCTGGAAAACAATATGGAGTTTCCTCAAAAAATTAAAAATATAACATATGATCCAGCAATTCCACTTCTGGGCACTGATCTGAAGAAAATAAAAAACACTAACTGGAAAGGATATATGCAGCCCCCTGAGAAACAACCTAAATTTCCATTGATGGATGAATGGATAAAGATGTGGTATATATATATACTGGAATACTATTCAGCCATTAAAAATGAGATTTTTTCCATTTAAGAGAACACAGATGGACTCTGCCTGCATTATGCTAACTGAAACAAGTCAGAGAGAACAAATGTCTTATGATCTCATCAATATGCGGAATTTAAAAACAGCAACAAAAAACAAGTTCAGAGATACTGGTGGTTGTCAGAAGCAGGAAGCAAGGGGTGGAGAAATAAATGAAGAGAGTCAAATGATAAAAACTACCAGTTATAAAATAATTAAATCATGGTATGTTGTACACTTTAAAGTTGCTAGATCTTTTTTTTTAATATGAAATTTATTGTCAAATTATTTCCATACAACACCCAGCGCTCATCCCAAAAGCTGCCCTCCTCAATACCATCACCCACCCTCCCCTCCCTCCCACCCCCCATCAACCCTCACTTTGTTCTCAGTTTTAAGTATATGAAATTTATTGTCAAATTGGTTTCCATACAACACCCAGTGCTCATCCCAAAAGGTGCCCTCCTCAATACCCATCACCCACCCTCCCCTCCCTCCCACCCCCCATCAACCCTCAGTTTGTTCTCCATTTTTAACAGTCTCTTATGCTTTGGCTCTCTCCCATTCTAACCTCTTTTTTTACCCTTTCCCTCCCCCATGGTCTTCTGTTAAGTTTCTCAGGATCCACATAAGAGTGAAAACATATGGTATCTGTCTTTCTCTGTATGACTTATTTCATTTAGCACAACACTCTCCAGTTCCATCCACATTGCTACAAAAGGCCAGATTTCATTCTTTCTCATTGCCACGTAGTATTCCATTGTGTATATAAACCACAATTTCTTTATCCATTCATCAGGTGATGGACATTTAGGCTCTTTCCATAATTTGGCTATTGTTGAAAGTGCTGCTATAAACATTGGGGTACAAGCTCCCCTATGCATCAGCACTCTTGTATCCCTTGGGTAAATTCCTAGCAGTGCTATTGCTGGGTCATACAGTGTGAAAGTTGCTAGATCTTAAAAGTCTTTATCACAAGAAACAAACGTGCAGCTATGTATGGTGATGGATGTTAACTAGAGTTACTGTGATCACTTCACAACATACACAAGTAGTGAATCATTACGTTCACCTGAAACTAAAATGTTATGCCAATTAACCTCAATTTATAAATGTCTCAGATTTCAGACAGCTCATACTGCATATTATATCATAGCACCAGAAGGAAGGTTTAACATAGCATATCACAATCAAACAGAACATGAATATACATGTGAAATAAGAATTACAGGTAAATTAAGTCAGTTCAATTAAATATGTATATCTATATCCAACTCTATTTTTATGTTGGATAAAGTCATTTCCTAATTGGCACACTGGTTTAGGTGTGACCAAGGCTGACCCTTGGAAGTTAAACAGAGAACCTGAGAGTCCAAAAGGATAGTAGCTGTAATGAATCCCTGAACTAAGTATGAAAAACTCAGGCAGTGCAGGCAAAGTTGTGGAAAAGTGGTAACATGAGAACAAATGCGCGTAAGTCCCATACAGGCAAGGCAATGTCACATGGTCATGGTTGGTGCACCACAGGCACACAAGAATGTGCTCAATGAACTCATTCTGTCAAATTCAGCCTTCTCACCTAGAGCTTCTAGTAGCCAGTTGTCTAGATACACAGTCACCAAAGACAAAGTGATTCATTTGGTTAAGTGTTCCTAGAAGAGGACCTAGTTAATTTTTTTTTTAACATTTATTCATTTTTTGAGAGGCAGAGGGAGACACAGAGTATGAGCAGGTGTGGGGCAGAGTGAAAGGGGAGACACAGAATCCGAAGCAGGTTCCAGGTTCTGAGCTGTCAGCACAGAGCCCAATGCAGGGCTTGAACTCACGAACTGTGAGATCATGACCTGAGCCGAAGTCGGAAGCTTAACCGACCGAGCCACCCAGGCACCCTTAGAAGAGGAACTACTTCAAGGGAAACTGAAGTTTAAGTGATAAAAGGCAAAGAGAATGGCATGAGCAAAGTCAGGATGATCTGAAATTCAAAAGGCAAGATCAGGACATCCACTGTGCCTGAGTCTCTATGTGTGTGGGTGTGTGTGTGCAAGTGCACTAGGGTCGGAGGTCAGGAGGAAACTTGGAAGACAGGTTAGGGCCACATTATGAGGAATTGTTACCTTTGCCTTTCACCTCTTGTGATACTTGTTGTGTTCTTCACTAGGTATTAAGAATAAGTAAATGTACTCCCAAATCAAGTAATAATTATGCAACTGTTATTCAATGTAATTTCAGTGTTTCTAACTTTTGTGTTAGACAAACCTACTACTCTGTAAGGAATCTCCTATTTGTTAGTCTGTGCTGGATGTTATAGTATCAGCAAAAATGTGACAACAGGAGAAGCCAAACTGCATTTCTCAGCTCGAAAATGAGACTATTGATGCTATTTCCTGGGACTCTAGTGAGGACTGCTAAAATAAATGCTAAACGCCTTTCACAGTGCCTGGTATGCAGCTAATGCGCCATAGGAGGTAGTTATGAGTAATGCTCTTATAAAACAAAATTATAGTACAGCCTCTTCACCTGTCACAATCAACACTAGTAGTCAATCAAAGTCCATTAAAGCAGGAAATCGTTAAAATGATACACACAGGTATCTAATATTTTAACTAAAACAGGTAAAGGTTTACTTATCTGAAAAACTTTTGATATAGAATACTTTTGAGTGTTAGTCTTCTCATCAAAATTTTATGCCACCTGTATTGCATAAGACATATCCTCAGTATCTCCAGTTCTGTTTCTGTAAAGTGAGGAAGAATTGAAAATCACTGACAAGGGGTACCTGGCTGGCTCAGTTACTGGAGTGTGCAACTCTTGATCTTGGAGTTGTGAGTTCCAGCCCCACGCTGGGTGCAGAGATTACTTCAAAATAAAATCTTTAAAATCACTGACAAAGCATTCTGAGTGCAGAATCTATCTAGATTTTGAAGACACTGGGTGACTTGCCCACACTTAATTGAAACCATTTTCCCCCTAGAATAAGTGGCCTTTGAGATTTTTCAAAGTTCTTGAGTTCTTTTTCAGAGTAATATAAGGCGAAACTAAAACACCTTTCTTTTCACCGTGATATTTTATTGGTTTTCAAAATATTTAATGAAATTACACTAAGTTGCACCTGTTGTAAACAGGTTGGCCTGTGTGGGAACTAACACAGCTGACTCTCAATTAGTAAAAGCTACAAGAAGGGGGCCTGTACTAGCTTCAAGCATCCATAGTGGAGTGGTCAATGGGCAGTATGTCTTTGGGGCCTAGGGATGCACACGGACCCGTTCCCTCTCCGAAGAATGACATCACTGGAGAGCACCTTAGAAGCGCAGGATCTGGGGCCCGGTCAAATACTAGCCTACCAAATACTACATTCTTTTTAGCCAAATCCCCAGGTAAGTTTCATGCGCATTACAGTATGAGAAACTTCTCAAACTTACCAGCATGACTTTCCACTGCTCTCAACCCTGAATGCACTTTCAAATCCCTTAGGGAGCTCTCAAAATCCCCAGAGGCTGGGTGCCAGACCAATTATTTCAAAACCTTTGGGGAGTGGAAATTCTGCATACTTAAAACAACAAAAACACCTCACCAGGTGATTTCACTGTGCAGCTGAAGTTAATTTCTCAGAGTTGAAGTGCCTCAGAACCACCTAGGAGACTTTAGCTAAACTCAGATGGCTAAGCCCCACGAGTCTGGTCTATGGTAGAACCCAACTGATGCTCCTACTGTTGATCTTGAGAACGCCCTTTGGGAACAACTTTCTGGGAGGGCAAGAATTCACTTGCATCTGATGAGTTTGGCTTAACCTCAGTGACTTGATTTAGGGGTAATTTAAGGCAGCTTCAGCTGTTGCATGCTTTTGAAATTAGGGAAAACTCCAATCAGACACATTTTTTTAAGATGCAGTGGGAGAAAAAAGGAAATCAACATGCTAACACAACCAAACTGAAGTTACTGTGTGCATGAAACAATAGTCATCCAATCCACCTCTTTTTCTGAGCTGGCACTCCTAACATCTTTCTCTTTTGAAGCTTGTTATCACAAATTTCTAAAAAAGTTAAACTCTGTCCAACGTAAGAAAAGCCCCCTACATTTTTATGTGGTTCGCTTTTTCTTCCAGAAAGGATGCAGAACTATTTCTTCATGCTGCAGACAGGGTAGAACTCTGAAGGAGGCTGAAGGAGGAAAGAAGTGGCTGAAAGGCTCGGTCGCACCATTCAGAGGACTTGCAACAAATTGCCTGAGCAACGTGCTATTTCTCAGGCTGCATTTTTGCATCAAGTAAAGAGGTGATTTTTCAAGCACACTTTTTTTTTTAATTCTACCAAACTTAGCCTATGACAAGCCTTGTGAATGTTTCTCTGGATCTCAAATCTCAGATTTAAAGTAGCATGAATTTCTGGGAAATAAATGTTCTCTCATTTTCAGAATTTCAAAGAAATGTAGGTAGCTCAGTTTAACGACAATTTAACATATGACGGATTCCTGTTTAGTATGAACAAATCCAATTTTACATAGAAAACACCAAGTCACTGAAAGGATTTAATACTGTATTTCACATATACAGGTAACATGATCACTCAGAAATTTTGCTTACAAGGTGAATATGTTTGGAAATGAAATCAGCTCAACTACATTTCCTACACAGCAATAAGATACACCCCAACAAATAGGCCAAAGAGGAATGTTTTCTGGACTGACAGGTGGAGAGCAGACTGTGGTAGCTGTCTTACACTTCAATCCACACTGTGGTTCTACCCTTGAGTCATGTACTGTGTTTAAATGGCATGCAGCATTGACAAAAGGAATCCGGAAGAAAGAAATGCTTGCCCATTGATAGCAGCTCCTGTGAGCTGACAAGGCCATGAGTGAGAGATGCTGATAACATCAAGAAAGAGCAGGCTCTTTCTGCAACCATTTCTACACCTCACTGCTCTGGGCCAAGCAGGTGAGGAGCTGGGAGGTCAGGATGGAAGTAAAAATATGCTTGGTCAGACACACAAAAATTCCCAGCAGCCTACTGGCTTGGCAGAACCAGAATCTCAAAGTATGAAAGTCCTTGTAGGACACAGGAATACAGGTGGGGCAGGAATCCCTAAGGGATAGTCTGCCACACTGTCATGCTTCTTTAGAGCAGTAAAGGATAGAAGCCCTTGACATGTGCAACAGAATCTGCTCTGGAAGATGAGAGGCAATCCTGGGAATCAGAGCACTGTAACTTCAGAGGCCTTGTATCCTGGAAAAAGGTCTCCACAAATCCATTTTCTATGGAGACTTTTCCTAAACTGTGTGTGTGTGTGTGTGTGTGTGTGTGTGTGTGTGTGTGTGTGTGTGTGAGAGAGAGAGAGAGAGAGAGAGAGAGAGAGAGAGAGAGAGAGAGAGGAAATGTGCAAGCACACACGAGAGAAAAGTAGATTTGAAATACCCCTTGGGAACATCACAGTGAAGTAACAATTATGTAATTATCCTTGGTCTAAGTTAATTGTCAGGACCTTGCAACCCCCTCCTTTTTCCCATCAAGGGCCCAATCATCTCCTCTGTTCTCTGGGATCTGAGCTGTTCTGTCCTGTGATTCCATTCTATGTCAGCAAGACACAGCAAGGAGCTTTCTTGGCAGTGAGGATATTTGTTCTTAGAATAAAAATATCCCTGCAGTGGGGTGTTCAAGCCTGCCTTCCAGATTCCTAGCAAACCATGAACTGTTCCAGTGAACAGGGTCTGGCTTGAGTGCCTGCATCTGTGCTTCTGAGCATGGCTGCCAATTGCTCAGTTCACTGTCTCCCTGTCTCCTGACATTACATCTCCCTCCATGCCTGTCCCATCCCTCCCCTGTTGACTGGCTAGTATGTCACCAAGTATTCTTTCTTTCAACCTCCTAGCTTTATAATGTAGCTCCCTGAGAGCAGGGGAACAGCATTCAATATTGCCTGTGCTCTATAGCTTATGTGCCTGTGTTAAAACCCAGTTCTGCCACTTCCCTGTTGGCTACCCTCCATCTAAATTTCTTCATCTGTAGAATGAAGCCAATGTTACAACTTACCATACAGTGTTCTGATCAAGGAAGATGGTTAGTGCCTGTAAAGAGTTTACAGTGGCCAAACATAGCAAACACTATGTAAATCATAAATCCATGTGAGGTCGTCTTGATTTTGATCTCCAACCCCGCTGCTCTAGACTGAGTATTTGTGCTCCTCCCCGCCCAATTCATAGGTTTAAACCTATTCCCCATTGCGATGGTATTTGGAGGTTAGGGCCTTTGGAAGGTGATTAGGTCTGAGCACAGAGCCCTAAGGAATGGGATTGGTACCTTTATAAATGAGACCCAATAGAACTCTCTGGCCCCTTCTGCCAAGGGGGGGGACACAGAGAAAAGATAACTAAAACCCAGAAAGCGAGCCCTGACCAGCCACCAAAACTGCTGGGACCTTGATCTTCAAATTCCCAGTCTCCAGAATGATGAGAAATACATTTCTGTTCTTTATACATCAACCAGTCTACAGTATTTTTGTTGTAGCAGCCCGAACAAACTAAGACACTGGCCTTTCTCTTATCCTTGACTTCCATTCTCATTTTTTCTTCTCATTTCACAATCGTCTACTGCACATGGAAATATAACTCAAGCCCTTTTTCTGAAGTTTTCATTTCAGGGAATTCTTAAATACACTTAGTGAAGCACTTTTCCCCTACAATTCTAAGACCTTGTTAAGAGAACATTCGTCCATAGCACTCTGAGAATAATGTACAAAGCTCTTCAAAATACTTCTCTGGGAAAGTTTTTCAGAGACAACAACCAGAGATAAGCCATTCAAGTCAGCCACTGAGGATACCAGAAGCCTGCATTTGTCCTCAGGTAGCTGCAGTCACTTCCAATCCCAAAACTGCAGGCTCCAAACTTTTTTTTAACCAGTGCCATCTACCATTTTCAAAGCTTGACCTGATTAGAAATTCTCAAAGAAGCAGCAAACTCTAAGTCATTCAGGAGAGAGAGTCAGGTCAGTTGAATGACCCTCCATATCCCATAAATAATATAATTTGTACCTATTAAAAAGAGCCAGGTACTGGATGGCTCAGTGGGTTTGAGTTAGAGACCTTCATTTCAAGGTCATTAGTCTGAAGTCAGCCCACTCGAAGGGGAAGCCTGTAAATCCAGGTTTCCTTGTGAGCCAAAAATGTATTTTTGGTAATTAGTACTTACGTGAGTCCAAAGGATAATGAAAATATAGCTGTTCATTTACTCACTGAACACAAAGCTAATACAAATTACCCTGAGTGTCCATGTTCATCTATGGCACAAGCAGAGTTTCTGTGAGAAGGAAGAAAAAAAGAAAACAAAAAGAAAAAAAAAAGAGAAGGCAAAACTATAGAGACAGTAGTTTTTAAAAAGGCCAGGGTTTGGGAGGGAGGGATAAATAGCCAGAGCACAGAGCATTTTTAGGGCAGTAAACATACTTTGTATGGTACCATGAAGGTGGGTACACGCCATTATACACCTGTCCAAACACAGAATGTACAGCACCAACGGTAAATTCTAAAGTAAACTATGAATTTTGGGTGACAATGACATGTTAACATAGGTTCATCAATTATAACAAATGCACCACTCTGGTGAGGGATGTTGATAATGGGTAAGACTGAGCACGTGTGGGGACAGGAACACATGGGAAATGTCTGTACCTTCCCCTCAATTTTGCTGAGAATCTAATAAAACAGCCCTAAAAAATGAAGTCTCATAATAAATTTTAAAAGAACAAAAATAAAAGGCACGGTCTAAAAAGGGAAAGGAGTGCGCTTTGTCTTGTCCTGCTCCCCCCACAACATGTACAGGTGCCTCTCTTCTATAAACCTGAGTGGCACAGTGGTGATGCAGAAAGATGAAGGAGACCCCAGGAGTCAGGACTGGGGGAAGCCACCTGATGTGGTAGACCACACCGCTGGCTCTGGGACACAGGGCAACATCTGTACACAACAGGCCAACATCTCCACATCTGTACCAAATAGGACTGCACCACAAAATCCCTCCCAGTCTTGAGAGACTATGAGGCTCTGCAGTAAGTTAAATGAAAAATGGGAGAGATGTTGCTCGTGTTACAAGTAGATACCTATCAATAAGTAAAATAGAAGGCTGCCAATAGTTAAATCAACTTTGCCATATTATGAGAGCTTATCAGTATGCAAAAAGCATGTATTTGGACCCATTATATGTGAAGCGCTTTTAACATTTAAGCTTTGGTTCTATCATATGAGGTACATCCTCACATGTAATCAGGATCCCTTCCCTAAATTCTGACAAGCATTATCTCTATCATAACTTGATACTTAGGGTATATTGCTCTGGGTCTATTTATGTCTTGTTACCTTTTATGTGAAGTTATCTTGTCTTTCTTACTAAACTGCAGGCTGTTGATAGATTTAGTTAAGCAGAATAAGCAAACCTTAAATTCTGCCAATGAGCTGTCACTTCTACTTGCCTAGCAAAATCATCAAAGTAAAGGTTTCAAATTCAGAATGACTCATGAATATATCCTAATGGGTTTTTTGTTTTGTCTACTTAGAGAACATCACAAGTAACCTTGACTTGTGTATTATGAATATCACCTTTCAAAAATGATTCAGAGTAGTCCCAAAGAACTTTCCACCTTGGTCGGAGACTTATTATTCCTTCAGGCTTTCAAATGAATAGATTTCTACAGTATTTATCGTGCAAATGGAGAGATAAGCCATGCAATTAAACATGCAGATAACTTAAGGTACAGTGGTAGACAATCAGACAGTCTTTTCCTCTGGCTGCTTGGAAGGCACCCATCAATTCTCTCTGCTCCCAGAAAAGAATTAAGTTAGAGACAGCCATGGATCGTGGCAGTCAGTAAAAACAAGAATTAAATCAAACAGAACCCGATAGATGGAAACTTGGGTGGGCTGGTGAAAATCCAGTCAAATTGCTAGATATGTATGTCCAGCTGCAAAGGTTAATAGTTAAATACATTTGTTATATTACCACAAGAAATCACGCCTTGACAGTAAAACCTCAAAGGGCCAACACTGAAAAATTCAAACAGCAGCTGTTATTGCCTAAATGACTAAATGCCCTTAATAAAAATATCAGATAATCCAAACCCAATTAATTCAGAGCTCATTTTTCTGGTCCCTTGCATTTCAAATTAACAAAGTTTTTACTCTACCTGACTGGTAAATGTTTCCTATCACATTCTATTTGCATCTAATTATTTCTAGAGGCACCAGATTTAAGTGGTCTATGGTGCATGGGTTATTACACACTTTCTCTACAGGTGAAGATATCAACATTGTCAAACCTCACCTGCATTTGTGGTCCATAGTATCAGTGTCATATGGTTATCACATTTCACTACAAAATACAGATAATCGCCTTCTAATAAGAGATAATAAGCCTCTACCATGTGGATATACCACCATATATGTGTCGAACACCAACTAATCCCATCTGAACTGGGTATTTGCAAGGCTCTGCAGGCTGTTGTGTGAGAAGGTCATTATGATCCCTACCCTCTAGATCTCAGGACGTGTGTATGGGTATACACAAGTCAAGAAAAATACCACCACCACATACATGCACTACTAGAAACCGCATAGGGAAGATTCTATTGCACAGTTATTGAAGGCAGAGGTTTGCTTATTTTACATTCTCTTCCCTGATATCTATAGCAATTCCCTAAACACAATAGCAAAACATAAACATTTGTTAAGGAAATAAAATCATGAATGAAATTTTAAAATGCTAATTAAAGGATAAACATTAACAAGTCTATAAGGATTTACAAAACAGATATACTGCTGCAGGTGGGAATATTCATGAAAGGTTCTATGAAGGAGGCAAAATTTGAACTGGTTCTTGAGGCATAAACAGATTCTAAGGAATTCAGACATAATTCACATAATTCAGCATTAAGTTTCCACTACCTATTAGATACTGTGTTAAACACTTCTGAAAATGAAAATATGAATTATGCCAGGCTGCTGTCCTCTTGACCTTGTAATTTAGTGAAGGGCATATAACATAAATAATAAAACACATGAGCAAGTGCTGTAATACAGAGAACATACAACATAATGGGAAGTCAGAAGGCAGCTTCTTAAAAGTTTTGTTAGAGAAAGTCATTCAGTTGAATTTTAGTGGAGTAACAGTAACCAAAAATTAAATGAAAAGGAAGATGGGAAGAAAACGTCATTCCAGTTGAAGAGAGAATTGCTTCTCGGTAAAAGTGAGAAATTCCTAATTTTAAAGTACTGAGTAACAGGTCTACTAGGTGGAATTTTAAATGTGTTTAGCAGCAGAATCTTATTATTCACTTATTCATCCAATGTATATTCACTGAACACTTATTATATGCCAGGTACTGTTGTAGGACTCAGGTATGTAGCAACCAGTGAGACCAGACAAGGCTCCTGAAGAAAGACAGATAATAAAGAAGACAAATTCAAATAGTCAGAAGTCTTTAAAGAGGAAATAGGGTGAGTTATCTTCCACTTCCATCCCTGTACCTTGCCCCTGAAGCCAATGGAAAACTCCTGGAGTAGAGTCTTCAGACCTAAGGTTTGAAAGGATGTGTCCTGAATAATCCCTAAAGTTCCTAAATGCCACATGAAGCATTTTGCTTGGCTCACTGGGACTCACAAGAAAGACAATGAAAATAAAACTGTATTATAGTGCTATTCAATCCCTGTCGTCCAGGGATTGGTCCTGACCATGAACTGTGCTATGGACCCACAATGTGACAATGTGCTGACAACCATCCAAGCAATGGACTCATCTCATTAACCAGGTTACAAACCAGTTTGCATATTGTCAAACTCAGGTGTTGAGTTGCATGTTGTGTGAACTTCACATAAGCCATACCCAATAACAGGACCACAGATAAACTCATGATTTATTTTGAATTAAATAAACAACAACAACAAAACTGGTCCATCACCACAGAAAGTTGGAGTATTGCTTTATAATAATGGCAACTATTAGTGTTTATTATATGTCAAGAATTATTGTCAGTGCTTACATGGATTATCTCTTTCCATACTCCCCACAAACTTGTGAAGTAGTTACTCTTATTATCTCCATATTTTGCAGGCATGGAACAGATTACCCAGCCATGTGCTTAGAAGGTCAGAGCCGGAACTGGAATCTAGTTCCTCTGACTATACTCTTTACCATTTTCCTGAATTGTCCCCATGCCTCTGTCTCACTCAAGCCTGAGTCCCATGAAGTGAAGATCCATGTGTCTTTCATCTTTGTTTCATCTTTGTTCATCATCATAGGTAGGAAACATGTGGTACAGAATGGAAGGGAAATGCTAGAGAAGAAAACATACTTTAAAAGTCAGTGGTGCTATCAAGAAACTGGGGATAAATACCAAGTGGTGATGATGGACATGGGGAGGAGAGAGACTTATGAAAAATAGTGCCAATGTAGAATTCACAGGACTTGTTGACAAAATGGACATGAAAATCAAGGAGAAAGGAACCTATGATACCAATGTTAGGCACTGGACAACTAGGAAGAGTGAACTAGGAGGAAAACAGCTGTTAAGAGAGGTCTGTGAGACACGTAAGAAAAGGTGTCCAGATAGCAGATATCCAGGTAGAAGTTTAAAAATGCCCAAAGAATAGGGCTTTATTTTATAGGCACAGATTTCAAGTGTGTAAAGACATTGTGTAATGATACTAGACTTTTCTCCAGGGCTTGACAATATGGAATGAAGGAGAGGACTAAGGAAACAGTCCTGAAGCTGTGCTTCACAAAATGTCCATCAATCAGCCATATCACAGAATGGGGCATGGAAGAAGAGATGGATATGGCTGATTGATGAATTGAGCCTTCTCAATTCATTGCTTGACTCTACTATCAATGTACCTAAGGGTGGGTTACATTGCAATCCTGATACTCCAGCATCCAGGAGATTTTGTTTTTAAATGGAGAAAGCTCTTTCCTTTTCAAGGCCCATGGTTTTTCCTCATAGTTAGTGCTGGCCTTAATATTCTTGGCTCTTTTTAGGTAAGGATGAGTCTGTGTCAGGTTAAGAATGGATGATTTCCCAGTACACAGTGTCTATGTCAAAGACATATTCTTATCTATAAAATGAACAGTCATTTAATTATGTCATGGCTTATAAAAGAACTATGTGGGATTTATCCAGCCTTCTACTCTGTTGTACCTGTAATTAAGATGACTTCTGTATTTTCTAAAATTAATCTATTACCCTACTTCATAGTATTTAACCTGCTGATCTTTTTATTCATTTAAAGTGTCCTTAAATTTAGCAGAATCTCATTTTCTTTCACAGGACAGTTGACGTGGCTCTTTTTCTCTGTACTGTATCATAAATCTTGGCAAGGACGCTCAATGAAAAGGAACAGTCTACGGAAGGAACCCTGGCTCAGAGACCCTAGGGAAGGTGAAACAAGCTGACAGAAGCCTGGCCCATGTCTCCAGGGAAATTTAACCTTAACCCTCCAAGGCTTAGGGAGGTTAAGAAAAATACTGCCTGAGCTAATAGAACCCTTAATTCATAGGGAGAATTTTCTCTGTGAGGATAAGAAAAATTCTGAAAGCTGGAAGGGTCAGAATAAGAAAAACTAGAGTGGCCACTATATATCCAGACTAGCACAGAGATTCTTTGTATCCTATGAACTGGTGTGCTGGGCAGGGCAAGAGAGCACTGGAGAGGCAATTCCTACAGGTCACATCCTGCCAGGGGCAATTTTTTTTTAATATATGAAATTTATTGTCAAATTGGTTTCCATACAACACCCAGTGCTCATCCCAAAAGATGCCCTCTTCAATACCCATCACCTACCCTCCTCTCCCTCCCACCCCAGGGGCAATATTAAATTGTTGTCAATGCTTGCTATTCCACTGGGAATCAAGGAACCCAAATGCTGTCTCCTCTGCTCACTTCTTTTGTGAGCTTCAGAGGTTCACTTCACCCTTGGCCCCAGTTTAGTCATCTGTAAATCAAGAGATTTTTACTACATTAAACTGCAGGACCCCTTTCATTTGTTTAAAGAATTTTTTTAATTTTTTATTGCTTTTTTTAAATTTATTTTTGAGAGAGAGATAGAGACAGAGAGAGAATGCAAGAACGAGTGATCAGGGGAGGGGCAGAGAGGGAGACACAGAATCTGAAGCAGGCTCCAGGCTCCGAGCTGTCAGCACAGAGCCTGACACGGGGCTCGAACTCACGAACCATGAGATCATGACCTGAGCCAAAGTCAGATGCTTAACCGACTGAGCCACCCAGGTGCCCCTAAAATTTTTTTTAATGTTTATTTTATTTTTGAGAGAGCAAGAGACAGAGCATGAGTAGGGGAGGGGCAGAGAGAGAAGGAGACACAGAATCTGAAGCAGAATCCGGGTTCTGAGCTGTCAGCATAGACCCCAATGTGGGGCTCAAACTCATGAACTGTGAGATCATGATCTGGGCTGAAGTTGGACACTTAACCAACTGAACCACCCAGGTGCCCCAGGACCCCTTTCATTTGTAATCTTCCTTAATCAAGCACCCTCAGCTCCTTCCAACTAGATCACAACTGCTGGATAGCTTGGGGTGGGTGTGCTAGGAAGAGTGATGTGGAGGTGGATGGAGATGATGAGCCACAGGAGGAGTCGGGAAGAAAGCTGGTAGGAAGCATGAGGAAAAAGAAAAGGAACAGTCTTCATTCCATGACACCAGTGTCTACTGTTAGCTTCTTTTCTACTACTAACATCTAAGAGATAATCCAAACCATGTCCTGTTTTGAAGACAGTTTTCAGAGGCCAAATAATGGATGACATATTGGGGAAAATAAAAGAGATAGCCTGAGGGTGAGTTTCCTTTAAAATTAAAAATAAAATAATAAATGAGACCATTAAAAAAGGCATAAAAATCCATTTGAAACTCATATGAGAGAATGGTTTCTGGAGGGAACCTAAAAACATGTCATTTTCTTTAAAACCTTACCCAAACACATACATATTCAAGCATTCAACATGTATTTATTGAGCACCCATGATGCAACAGGCACCATTCTAGACCTTAGATAATGGTTTCATATATATGTTCATGGATTCCACATAATACAGTCAAATATCTGATGGGGCACCTGGGTGGCTCCATCAGTTAAGCATCTGACTCTTGATTTCTGCTCAGGTCATCATCTCATGGTTCAGGAGATCCAGCTCCACACTGGGCTCAGCACTGACAGTGTGGAGTCTGCTTGGGAATCTTTCTCTCCCTCTCTCTCTCTGCCCCTCCCTGACTCGCTCTCAAAAATGTATGCACTTTAAAAAATCTGATTTTCTGTTATTCACTTCCAAAAACATTTTCTTACATTCCATGCACTTTGATATGAATATCCTTCATATGGGACACCTTAATTTAGGATAGACATATCTGATGGGTTTCTGATATAAAAAGCCCAAGAAAGAATGGAACACTTGCACTCTTCAAACAGATTTTATTGTTACAAATTTCATCAAGAATTTATCCAACTTAGAGAGTCAGTCCAAGTGTCTGCCATAGCCACCTTGGACTGCAAGAGTCAAGTTGCAGAGAAAAGTTACATGAAAGGTACTTCAATTCAGTTCAGCAAATAGTTTTAAACACCTCTTCTTTTTTAGGGGTTTAGGAGAGATTCAAAGATGCAAGAGACAGCAAGAAATTTACAGATTAGTAGGAGAAGGCAAACTCATGAATAATCAACAGCCTGGCAAAATATCCTAAATTCTGTTAACAATACGTACATAAAGCGCTATGAGAGAAAAATCCGATTTGATCAGGGATGAGAAAAACGTCATGAAATTGCATCTGCACTGAGTTTTGAAGGATATTTAGAATTTCAAGGGGACAAAAACAGTGATGCTAAGAAGCAAAAGAGGTGATAATAAGACATTTATTGAGTACTTACCCTAATAACAAACTGTACAAGATTTTACTTAAATCTTACAACATCCTTATAAAAGATAACATTACACTAGTCAGGATCTAGCCAGAAAAACAAACTGCTTCCAGTATTTGTAGCCAAGGCCATGTGATGCAGGAAACTGAGGTAGCACAAATATTGGCTAAAGAAGGCAATGAGGGACATAAAGGGGAAGGGAAGATGACAGGAGCTTGGGGCCAAGGTCACTCAGAATCACAAAGGAGACCCAGACACTCTAGAGACAGCACCTGAGAGAGGCAGAGTAGCCTCCCTCTTCCTCCTCTCTACTCCATCACCTGCTAGTGCCTCCTAGAGCCAAACCCGGCCAGAAGCCAGCTGAGCAGACCTCCTGGGACTCTTCCACCTATGGGGTGAATCCTTCCAATATAGAGCAGAGGAGGAGAAGTTCAGAAATACATCTGTGGGCAAGGACACCAGCCAGGGATGAAACAAACTCCCCTTGCTGATGACAAATTCAAGTGCAGACAGGTGGAAGTGACCTGACCCATGTTGCTCAGGATATGGCAGAGGTGATATTTGGACCCAGTACGGACTCCAGGTCTGATCTTTTCTGAATGTCACAGTTGCCACTTTCACAAATTCCCAGAGCACTCATCTGTGGTGGAGAAAGAGCTGCTTTGGTAAAGGAATCAAAGCCCAATCCAAGGAATCAGAATTCACTTGATGGAGAAGAAAATACTTAGCCTTGAAACCTACTAGTACATGTTAGAGAAGAAGAGAAGAAACTCATTCTTCTCCTTTGCTCCTTACATCTTTCCATGTACTGATCTTTTACTCACTGACAAGAAAAAGGGGAATCTAGATTAAAAGGTTCAAAAAGAGGCAGTCAAGTCCCCTGGCAGGGGTCAGTGGGAAATATCAGTGGGACGAACGTAGCATCCATCATGTCTGCATCCAAATACCATTACCGCTAGGCTACTTGATGCTGTTACACAACCTGTGTAAATTTCCCAAGCCTTCTCCCCTGAGCAAATGACAACAGAAGTATTTAATAATCTCACAATACTTTGCTTGTTAACACCTATAGACAACCTGAGCTTGGTGTGTAGATCCTCCAAATATCATCCACACAGGGGCAGGAAGAAGAGAGAGAGAGTCTAATTTGCATAAAGACCACCAGGCACTGAGAGGTTAAACGACTTGCCCTTGGATCCCACAGAGCCACAGCAAGGAGGAGAGGTAAAGGGAAGGCTCCCAATTTCTCCAGTTCAGGTCTCTATTCTGCCACTTCAGACAATCACATAGCAGGGAAAACAGCACTCCTATGGAGAAGCTGGACTCCGGCAGCCCCTCAGAACAGCCAGGAGATCAATGCTTATTAGCACTTCTCCTCAAGCACCTGCCCAACATGAAGCAGGCCAGCTGGAGAAATGCCCTGTTCCTTATTAACTCTTTCATCACTGGGTTTCATTCCACTTGCCCCCAAAATAATAGTACTTACAATAAGAAAAACACCTTAAGTATCAAACTACCTGCAGATGTGAAAAACCACAGACCAGCAAGGTAATTGTGAGAAATCACATAGGTAATTAGTGGATTACTGTATCCACTGTATCCATACATGCCAGCAAAAGTCTAACAAATAGCTCTGGGTGCGATGGGGACAGAGATCCTGAATTTTAGTGTTTGCTGATTTCCATGACAAATTCCCACAAAGAATTTCAACCAAGTATTGTTCAACCTGCTTGCAAAATTCCCGAACGTTTAACAATTAATTGGCTCTCACGAGCCAGTAAGAGCCAGCTCCAGCCCACCACGAACTACTACACCCCAAAACCCCAAATCCCATTTGCTGTATGTCCAAACTCAGTTTCTCTCAAGATCCAATCCAAACATCAAGCAGTTTCTGCATATGGTTGCTACCTACCAAGTACCTTTTCAGGAAATCAAATGTGTAGAATGCCAGCTATACATAGGAGCCCTTCCCAATCTCTACTGTTCTCCCTGACAGCTTAAATTTTGTCCTTTATGACCTTAAATAGCATTTCTTTTTACATCTCTTTTATGGAATTTTTGGGTTTTTTTTACCTTTTTCAATCCATACTATTCAACATTTATTCAACAGTTACATATCTGGTACATATTTAATCTCCTGAGCTAGATGTTAAACTCCTTGAGGGTAGGAATAATGTCTTGTTCATCTTCATATTCCTGCAGAATCCTTGCCTGGGCCTTACACCAAATCATCACTCCACAAAAATTGAATGAATGAATTCTGATGAATCAAGATTTGCCCTAGGCTGCTTATGGATTGAAAATAGCTCAATGCTGCTCTGTGTAAAACAGGAAACTTTGAAATGTTAATGACTTAAGCTATGATGTGCCTACAGGAAAAATGAACACAAGTTGCCAGTCTTGATGAAATTGTACTCCTTTACCAGAGCAAAGTAGCAGAAAAAGCTTTTCTTTAATCAGGAAAAAGAAGCCCAGGAGGTTTCTGTATGATGAGAAGGAACCATGTGTCTGCCCCACTCCCTGCTATGTTGTCTCTTATCAATGTTTCTATCTTTGTCTTCTATGATTGCCCCTCCCTCAGCTACTCCCCATTTCTAAGTCTGCTAAGATAGCATTATAGCAAAACCGGGCAGGGGTTTACAGCAGGTGTTGGCCACAACACTGGTTCCAATCCTCCGGGCTGGGAAAACATAGACCAGGACTCTAGTTTAAACAGACTGTTGAAAATTCAGTTTCCTAAACTAATAGTAATAACAAGAATGCTTTTGTGCTAACATTTTCAGAATTACTGTGTTCGATGTTTAGTACTTTTGTTAGTATTTTGGACATTATTCTTTAGAAAGAGGTAAAGAAGTGTTGAAGGTTACAAAAAAGGTTTCAAATACTCCGTGGTTAAAAGTCAAATGTTTGTAGACAGGCAAACAAATACAGCATAATTTGACATTGAAAGAGTTCTGCTGGTATTAGTTTATGATATTCAAGTAACTCATTTCACTGTTTACAGTAGAACTTATTGGTTAAAATTATATTCTTCTTTTAATTTAAACTAGATACAATTTTTTTCTTCAGCAAATCTCTTTGGAAATGATAGCATTCTGTACTTTGCTTTTGCTTATTTTTAACATTGTCTGTCTTCATATCATAAAACACAATATAGGCCTCCATTTAATCTCTGCAGTTAGTCTTATTTCAAATTCTATGGAAGAAGTACCTCACGGTAGTATAAATATTCTGCCACAGAATTCCCTAGGTCTACATACTTTCTCGATTAAGAATATGATATCAAACAACACTTGCTGTTTGACAGCAAGTGTCCCATTTTTATCCACCACTCTGTATTGCATGGAGATCTATCAACCCTGAACACAAGTCTGATGTGGAACCAGAAGGTGTTTGCACTTTTGAAACCTCTGGTAGGACTGATGTTAGCACTGGCATCAAAGATTGAATACGCAAAACAAAGCAGAGAACACATGCAAGGACTCCGGTGCACAAGACTTTTTCTTTTTAACTTGTCCAGATGTATGTCTCAAACCCACAGCTTTCGTGAGAGAGCTTGTGAAGAGCAATGATAGCAAAAATACATGGATGCTCCCTGCATTCAGGGGCATCCACACTTGTGAAAAGACTTGAGTTTTATTTCTGGGTAGCTAAATTGGTAAAATGTGTTATATGAAATGATGCTTATGTTACCCTATTTTCAATGCTGTAAATGTTGTATAGTAGATTATTGTCTTATTTTTGGTACATAAATGAGGTTTGTGAATTGACGCTGTTGGAGGGTTATGACTGAGAATACTGACTGAGTTAATCCTGGCCTTGAAGCAGAGTTCACCAGTGAGCTTAGTATGAGTCTCAAAGGAAGGAGTCCTAATGACTGCAACACCCACAAGAATGCTGTTTGTGGCAGTTCTGGGTTTCAGAATTAGATTCTTTCTATAGGGTTGTTGACGTTGAAAATTCTTAAATAAAACTTTTTTTTTTAAAGAAGGAAACCAACTAGTCTCACTTTCATTTTAGATTAGCAACCGAGATTCTGAGAGATTAGGTGATTTGTTCAAAGTCCAACAACTTGTAGATAACAGAGAAAGGACTCTCACTGATGTCACTCAGTGACTTCTATATTAACAATCCCTTCAACACTTTCCTCCCCATAACATGTGTTTACATGTTATGCTTTTCTTCTGCTCCATTTGTAGTCTCCATTTTTTTCCTCAGCTACCCCTTTGTGGATCATACTGTTGGGTCTATCAGTTAAGTAGTCTTGTTTGAAAGGCCCTGGCTGAGGTTCATGGCCCAGGCACACCCACCACCTTGGACATAGCAACTGTACCTCAAATAAGCATATGATTCCAATCAGTTATTTTTAAGGAACCGATATTACTGATGGAAGAGAGAAAGGTACCTTTTCTTCAGAGTAGGACCTGTAAATTCCACATCACCTGAATCTTCTAGATGCCATTTTTCTACTCTAGAGAGATCTTGCTGAGAATGAAGCCAATACAAAGAGAAGCAAAACAGAAAAGATTCAAGAAGCTGACATCAAAAGGGCCTCTGGATCCACCTACACCTGAACTTAAGTCCTAAACTGTTGTATTATTAAAGCTAAAAGTGTTCCTGTATTTTCCATTTTCTACCAAGCTGTGATTTTTACTTCTCCTCTGCCTTGGATACCTCTTATGCTCCAACTCACATCATCCATGTTTCTGTGGCCCTCAGGTCCACACAAGTAAAAATTCAAAGCATCTGGAAAGCACCACCTCCCCTACATCATCAATCTCTCACTTTCTGCTCCAGGTTCCTCTCACTCTCTGATGGGGAGCTGCTGGGAACCACTATGTGCAAACTTGAAAATACAAAGGAGTTCCCATCCTTTGGGGGCAAACACTGAGTATTGGAGGGCTGGAGCTGGTGGGTTGTCACTTCCCCTTTTTATCCCTCAGGCAGTCCATTCAGAGGTATATTCTTCACAACTCCTAAGGGGTCCAGAGGGGGTGAGCTAGATAGTTCACCTGATACTGGCTTCCCTCCTTCCTTGGCAGTCCCAAAGTCAACTACCTGACTGGCTAGTTTAGCTTTTGGAATTTTCTTTGTAAAAGAAGCCCAGGCCAATACAACTTCTTGGTGGCATCTAATAGATCCCATTATTCCTTTTTTGGAACTCTTGCCTCCCTTTACTTCTGAGATACTGTATTTTTTCTGGTTTTGTTTTTTTCTCTTCTAACTCCTCCATTAGTACGTCCCATATGAGCTTCTCTTCCTCCATTTTCCCATTAAATGACAGTGCTGCCCAAGATGCTGTGCTCAATCATCTCTCTGCAGTCCTGAGCTCTCCCACATCAATAGCTGCACCAAATACTTACAGCCACTCTCTAATCTCAAACCCAGACCCACATGATAAGCAAATTCTCAGAGCAAAAAGATCAGTCCATGCCATATGTGTTCTGTTTTGATTTTTGTGCCAATTTGATGCCTAGCACTGATCTAGAAATAGCAAAATGATGACCAATTAGATGAGTGCCTTTCACTCCTTGTTTGCTTGACCCATATACCTTAAGGGACCTCATACTTCATAACTGCACACATTTCCCAAAAGATGTTAGAGTCCATTTTCTTGTCTATAAACAGAATTTTAAATAATTTTTAGAAAGCTGGGAATTAAATTTTATACTGCCCCTTAGGAACTGTAAAAAGGCAACTTTATTTAATCATTGTTAGTGTTGTGCATATTTCCTTGATGAGGGAAATTGGGAGGTTGGGGAAGGGAGAGAACAGGTGTTGAATTTGTACCTCTGAACCTCTTGGCCCTAGTCACTTCCACTAACCCCTGCTGACTCCCTGAGTCACAGGGACAGGTATAGCTTTTGCTTATTGATTTATCTGCAAAGCCCCTGGACACTGAAACTCTGGAATTCCTGTAAATTCTATGCATCATAATAGGTTTTAAGTCTGAGACTCGGAACACCTAGAATTACAAGTGACTAGGAGAGCTTAACTGAGCTCACAACTTCGTTCTCTTCTGTGATCTATAAATACAGAACTCTACTCACCAATTATGTTCTCTTTTATGTCGGCATACCCCCAGCCCCTTAGGATCTATGCTCAGAGGAAAAGAGAACTGGAGGCCAACTCAGCAGCCAGCCACTCAGACACTGTGAAGGTATGTGTTTATGCATCTTGCCAATGAGTCTTTTTTTGCCTGCTCCCAAGGTGCTAGTTCCTGAACTCGATCACATTATAACCAATTGCTGTCTGCAGAATGTAAATTCAAACCATGTTCTCTAATTAATCTATTGTGTTCCATCCAATTTGCATTAGAAGTTGTAGGAGCAATGCCTGTAATTGCTTTTTTCCATGGCTAAGCTTATTAGAGACCTGTGCTCTGAGTGAGGAGATGCTGTGACGCACTTCTAGTATTGCAACCTTGTCCTTTGGACAGCCTCTTCTCTGGATGCTCAGAGGTTAATGGTCCTGAGTCTTAAGTTTAAACTCTCTCTAGCCAAATGTCTGTCTTCTCAGTTGTAAGCAAGCAGATGCAGAGCAGAGACAAATTGAGAGGAGCTAATTATAGCAGGAGGCTCCAACTTCCTAAGACCCAGGGTTGAAAGTGAAGAGAGAATTTGACTCAAAGTCCTTTCCTGTGGACAGCAGGACGACAGTGTGTGGGGGTGGGCGGGAGGGGGAGGGAGGCAGGAGTTTCTCACCCATGCTACTCCACACTCAGCCTCCAGCTATTCAACAAAATTGCTATTTAAGTGTACCTGCCAGTAGTGGCTCTAGGGCCTTGGCTCCAGGTAAATGGATCTCAACACCTTGATTCTCTAGATTCCTCTGTTTCACTAGATTTCAGGATGACACTGTGCCCTGAGATCTCAGCTCTTTCTCTAATGACTTCAAGAAAAGTCACTGAATTTTCAGAATGTTCAGGTTTTTTCTTGCAGGAATGGGAATGACAAGTTCCAAGCTCTTAGTGTGTCACCACTGAAAACGAAGTCTTTATATACATTTCGATATTTTTTGGTCATCTTCTATGTTAATATCTTAGCCTTGTTTTCCAAGTGAAACAAATGTCATGGTATTTGGCTTAATGTAAATAACACTGCTAATACTGTGCCACTAGACTTATGCTCTAGACCTTTCCTGTGACAGTACATCTAGGTCTCCATTTTTTTTTAATTTTTTTAATGTTTATTCATTTTTGAGAGAGAGAAAAACAGAGCACAAGTTGGGGAGAGGCAGAGAGAGAGGGAGACACATAATCTGAAGCAGGCTCCAGGCTGTCAGCACACAGCCCAACACAGGGCTCGAATTCACAAACTGTGAGATCATGACCTAAGCTGAAGTCAGACACCCAACTGGCTGAGCCACACAGGTGCCCCTAAGTCTCCATTTTCAAAATGCGGATCATCACACATGAAAATAGCTTTACAATACAGAAAATATCAAAAGTGTTTGGCCACTTTGGTTAGTCCAAAGTTTCATCACCTATTGCTGGTGGGAGGTTAAATCGGATTTGCCACTTGTGATAAACTGTTAGGTGGTTTATTCTAAATCTGAATACATGCATAGACCCTATCACAATCCAGTGATTTTAGTTGTAGGTATATAACTGGAAAAAAGGGGTAAAATATGTTCCTAGTAACAGTATTTGTTATAGCCATGAACTAGGAACAACGCAAATGTCACTAGAATGGATAAATGAATTGTAGAATAAATACTGGAATATTATACAGCAATGAGAATTAAGGAAAAATCTCACAAACACTGAAAGAAGCCAAACAAAAAAACAGTACATAGTATATAACTGCATTTAGTTGTAGTTTAAAAGCAGGCAAAAAAGTAAGCTATGGTATTAGAGATCAGGATGTGATTTCCTGTTAAGGGTATCAGTTATTAAATGAGCACAAAGGGACACATGATGCTGGCAATGACCTATTCCTTGAGCTGTTTACATGGGGTATTCAATATGTGAAGATCTAACAAGCTGTAGACTTATGATCTGTGCATTTCTTACATGTTTATTATATTTCACTACAAAGTTTATGGAATCATAGATAATGAAGTCTAGCAATCTTGTTTGGTTCATGTTAGGTTCTAGAGCAATGTATGTGAAAATGTTTTTAAAAATCCCAATGTGATAGTGATGCACCGAATTATTATTACAATCATCCTCACCACTGCCGCCATCTATCCCATACTATTTACATGCAGTATAACCCCAAGTACTTGTACCTTTCTAAATCAGAGACAATTCTAGCCTATGTAAATTTATCTTAGAATAAATGAGAAATCTGATCTCAATTTGAACTTTCTCAGTACTCAGATTCCTGGATTTTCTTTTTACTGCAACATTTTATGGAACTGAAGGCTAATCTAAAGCCAATGTAAAAGATGACCATCAGAATTACCAAGCATGTTTCCTCATTAGACAACGCCTTACTGGATAAGAAATATAGTCCTTCTCTACTCTGTTGGTAGAGTTGTGCACACGTGGCTTATTATTGTCACTTGTTCCAGAGAGTATTTTTTCTCCATATCCTCTCCATTCTCCCTCTCTGGTTTACAATATTGAGGCTATTTGGACAACTCATAGGGTTCAAGCCAATCTTGACAAAACCTCTGATCCTTTGTGCAGTCTACCTTAGACGCCTAACTTTTATGATCCATGTAACTGTCCTTAAAATGGTTCATTCTGCAGACAGAAACCCAAGCCCTTTAAAAGAAGGGAAAATGTGTTAGATCAAAGCTATAAACAGCAAGGGGCACTTGGGATGGATTAGAAGATGAGCTAATGGGATGCAAAAGTAGATGATTTCGATGGTAATTTTTAGCAGAAAGATAATATCTTAATGGTTGATTAAGATCTTTTTCTCCCACCATACATTCTAAGTGCCAAGAAAGCAGGAACAAGACTGCATATGGATCATTGACTTCCTGATGATTAAGCCCAGTACCTAACAGGTTCTCAAATGAGTGAATGATAGCTGATGGAAACGTGGACATTTATTTGGTTAAAACTATCCTGAGGACAACTAGTTAGGCCAAACATAGAGGCAAATATCAGTAAGTAGAAAGGGGAATGGGGAGGAAGCCCAATAAAATGTGAAGATTTAAAACATATAGAATGGGGAAATTTGAATATCATCTATCTGATAAGGGATTTGTATCTAGAAAATCTAAAGAATGATTACAACTCATTTACAAAAAGACAATTCATCTAATTTTTAAATGAACAGATTTGCATAGATATTTCTCCAAAAAAGATACACAAATGACTAATGTGTAAAGACACTCAATATCATTAGCCATCAGAGAAATGCAAATCAAAACCACAATGAGATCCACTTTATATTCATTAGGAAGGTTAGAGTCCAAGAGACAGATAATTACAAGTGTTGGTGAGGATGTGAAGAAATTGAAACCCTCATACATTTCTGGGAGGAAGTAAAATGTAGCTGCTTTGGAAAACAGTCTGGTATTTCATTAAACAGTTCAAGAGACTCACCATATGACCTAGTAATTCAACTCCTACATATATACCCAAGAGAAATGAGAACATAGGTCCTCACAAAAACTTGAGCAGAAATGTTTATAGCAGATTTGTAATAGCCAAAAAGTAGGAAAAACTCCAAGTGTCTATCAATGAAGGAATGAATAAAATGTGGTATATCCATATGATGGAATACATTTGGCAATTTTGAGAGCGAGGGGGCACACAAGCAAGGGAGAGGGGTAGAGGAAGATAAAGAGAGAATCTTAAGCAAGCTCCACACTGAGCGCAGAGCCCAACATAGGGATTGATCCCATGACCTGAGCCAAAATGAAGAGTTGGGTGCTCACATGACTGAGCCACCCAGGCACCCCACATTTGGCAATTTTAAAAAGGAAGTATGATTCATACTACACTATGGATTAACCTTGAAAACATCATGCTAAATAAAAACAGAGAGACCCAAAGGACCTTCTATTGTATGATTCCATTTATATGAAATATCCAGAATAGGATAAAAAAGAAAGATCAGTGATTTCCTAGTAGTAGGAGGCTACTGCAAGTTGGTAAGAGCTAAGGGATATAGACTTACTTTGGGGGGTGATGGAATGTTCTAAACTGTGGTGACAAATGAATAATTCTATGAATATAGTAAAAGTCACTGAACTGTACACTTTAAATGAGCCAGTTTCATGGTTTGGGAATTATTTCTCAATAAAGCTGTTCAAAATAAAAGTGTGATCACTGAGATACGAGACTAGGCACTCCTGAGAATGGCAATAGTAATAGAGAAAGGGTAGTTAAAAAAAAAAAAATCAACAAAGAAACTTTATGTATGTAATTATCTATTTTGCCTATAGAGGACCTCAAATTAATCCTTGACTCCAGGGTAAAACTAATTCCTCCTAAAATTGGGGGGCTTATTTTTCCTGCGCATATGCAACTGTAAATGCGGAAGAAAATATGAATAAATCAGGACATGCAAAAGCAAATTATGATAAACCCCTTTAGTACAGATTCTAATTTAATCATGAAAAACCAGGACCTGTAAGTCAGATAAATTAACTTTTCAGGAAAAACCATGTCCTGGCTGGGTCCATGGCAATCACATCATCTCTTTGCCAGAATGTATTTTCTTTCTCCAGGCAGGTCTCTCAAATAACCCCCAAATATTCCATTAAGAGCATTTCCCTTTATGCATTCCTTTGTAGTTTAGTCATTGTTGCTGATACAATACTAACAGACCTTTTCTTTAAGTCAGACTTCCACTTATTAAAGCCGTGAGACAAAGAACATGTCCAGAAGTCTGACAATTTCTAGTCATTTTTTTTTCCAGACGTGTCTGCCATTGTTAGTTTTCTTTCTTTCACAAATAAGATGTCTGCAGAGTTACAACAAAGCATAACATTTCCTGTCTCTTAGCTTGAAGAATATAAAACTAGCATTTTCTAGACAACTCCAAAAGTTCATCTAATATTTAGTAAAAATTTTAAAAACTTTCAATAGAGATTTATGGAGCTTCTCTGCTTTTATAATAAAAATTCTATGTTCTTACTATGAAAAACTATGAAACTTAGGGACAAAGGATGATAATACAGATTGATGTCCAGTAGGAGAGACTGTTTGGATCTCTCCTATTCTCATTTTGCTCTGTTCTTCTAATCAGGCTAGTACATAAACTACCCTGACTCCTTAAAACCTACCTGGTCTCATGTATAAGTATATGCAAATTCTATATGATAATGAGAATAAAGTTGGCAAATTGACACATTTTGCTATTTACTGACATTAAGTATTACCTGAAGGTTAGAAAGGATCTGAAACATCATACAGTCCAACCATATACTGATGACACTTGAATACCTTCCACCAAACTTCCAGTCCAACTCCTCAAACACAAACAGTCAATTCTATTTCTATAAAGCTCCCACTGACTTAAAGTGCTTTATAATTAAAATTATTCTAGATCTCTTATCTTAGAGCCTACACAAAAGCAGCCTACATATTATCTTAATATTTCATTGACTCCCCACAAAAGTATAATAAATTCAATAACATTATCTCCATTTAATACCTACTCAAAGTGAGACTTGAGTAGCTTACTTTTTTCAGGCCCATGCTGCAAGGGGGTGGGGGAGCCAAAGGACCTCCAATTCTCTTTACTTCAAAGGCTTCTACTCATTCAGGAATAATTCCCCATTCTTTCAAACATTCTGCACCCAAGATTTTTAAAATTCTACTCAATGTACCCTCGTATGGTACTGTTAATGTGTGACATTCGGAATTCAACACTTCTAGAGTGATCTTATCAGGACAAAGTAGAACAAAAGCATCACACCTCTCTCCACAATTATATCCATGGAACATCATCTGCACTTACTGATTTTTTATCAATGGTAGGAGTTTGGGTGATTTTGTTATTTTACCAGTAATATTTCAACAGATATTTCGGGAGCATTCAGAGCACCTTTCAAAAGCTCATAACATTCACTTCCATTCCCTTTTTTTTTTAATGTTTATTTTTGAGACAGTGAGCATAAGCTGGAGAGGGGCTAAGAGGGAATCACAGGATCTAAAGCAGGCTCCACACTTACACCAGAGATCCAGACCTGGGGCTTGAACTCAAACTGTGGAGATCATGACCTGAGCGGAAGTCCAATGCTTAACCAACCGAGCCATTCACAGACCCCTATTTCCATTCCCTTGATTTGCAAATCAGCCATGTTAGGCAGGTGGGGGCAGTTATGAACTCTAGAAAGAGTTGAGAGAGACAATCCTAAAAACACTGCAGAGGTAGAAGTGTGACTTGACTCTATGCTGATCTCGTCACCCCAATCTCATGTTCTATTCACCACACAACACTGAGAATCAAAACTGAGTGCCCTACCCTTTCAAGCCCTAATTTTATATATGTTATTGTAACTTCTTCTTCTCTGTAAGCAATTGTTTTTAAAAGTTCACTATACATCCCTATGCTTCATACTGTGTAACTTCACCTTTTTAGGTACAATTATCAAGATCTGAGAAGTTGGCTTCTATGTGCTCCGTAACAAAACATCCGATAAATGGCAGCAAATGCCAAAGTAGAGTTAAAAGTCTCAGAGCTAGGGTTAATGGGTTTTTTTTTTCAGCATTTTAAGTATGCTGCACCATTGACTTCTATTCTCCATTTTTTTTTTTACAAGTGTGCTGACATTCTTAATGTTGGTCCCCTAAATACATCATTTATTCTTTTCCTAGATTAAGAGTTGGCCGCCTTTTACTGAAAATGGCCACATAGTAAATAATTTATACTTATGTGGTTCTGCTTCTAGATTATGGACATTTTCCTGCTTGCTTCATGGTTATTTTTTGACACCAAACACTGGCTGTAAAAAAACTAGTATCAGAGACTGAATAAATAATGTTTATTCCCAGAGAAGGTCACACAACTTCCTTTCTCAATTATCTTGGTGAGGCTGACTCTAATCCATTATTGAGCTGTGTTTGGGCTCTGTTGTAGCTTTAGAAAAATTCAGTCTAGGGGTGCCTGGGTGGCGCAGTTGGTTGAGCGTCCGACTTCAGCCAGGTCACGATCTCGCGGTCTGTGAGTTCGAGCCCCACGTCGGGCTCTGGGCTGATGGCTCAGAGCCTGGAGCCTGTTTCCGATTCTGTGTCTCCCTCTCTCTCTGCCCCTCCCCCGTTCATGCTCTGTCTCTCTCTGTCCCAAAACTAAATAAACGTTGAAAAAAAAAATTTAAAAAAAAAAAAGAAAAAAAATTCAGTCTACCATGGTCTTCAAATGTTTTTATGGTGGGAATACAGCTCTCCCTTAGTAGAGCTTCAGATCTGAACACCACCAAGACTCCAGAAATTGTCTTATGTTTTACAGTTGGTCACTAGCCCTCTGAGATATAGCAGCTGTAGTTGTGAACCCTCAGCTATATGACTGAATAATCACCTTTTGGGGCTCAGGTCATGATCTCATGGTTCAGGAGTTCAAGCCCCACATCAGGCTCTCTGCTGTCAGCACAGAGCCCACTTTGGATTCTCTATTCCCCTCTTTCTCTGGCCTTTCCCTGCTTGCATGCTCTCTCTCAAAAATAAATATTAAAAAATAGTAATAACTGCCTTTTAGGTGTCACTTGAAAGTCTCACTTTCTATCCCTGCAACTGGTTTTCTAGGCTTCATGGAATTTCTACGCCTTGTTCTCACCCTTTTCAGTGAAAACCTGGCGTATCTCAGGACATTCTCTCTCAATAATTCTGCCATATCACAATCCTAATTAGGTGATTACTATTCCTTTGGTATGGCCCCATGCATCCTGGGGGAAGGGCTGAGATCTAATCTAGCTCTCTGCCTTGTCCTCATCCTTTGAGGTTCTCATCATCATAAAAACCCCATGCACTTCAGGATGGAGGTGGGGATCTTGCTCTGTTCTTCTGCCCTGTTTTGTCTAACTGCTGACTTACATTCAGGGAAGTAGCATTTTGCCTGAAGAAAGTGCTCTCTCAACTATGCCTCTTCTTCCCTTCAGGGATGTCCTCTTCTCTGCCCCTAACCTTTGGTATTCTATCCCTGTGCACCATGGGAAATATGCAGAGATTGGATGTGTATCTGCTTTACAACCATGGATCCCTGAGATTTCCATTCATCATGTCTGTCTACATTTGAGTGTTAAAAATAGAAATCAGGCTGATTACTCCTTAGCCACATCAGAGGGGGCTTAATCCTTTACATCATGTCCCTAGGGATGACAACAGCCATGACACTCTTCATTCCTAGAAATAGCCTTTTCCTTTCTGAAACTTAGCTGATTTGTATTTTACTTGTTCTAAGTTACTTTTTAAAACTTATCCAGTTTGCTCTTGTTGAGATAAAAGTGATGGTCTTTTTCTCCTCCAAATTTTCCTTATTTTAACCTCGGTTAAAATTCTGCCCCACCATTGCTTCATTGTACTAGCTTCCTTCAAATTACATAAAGTCAAATACTTCAGTTTTCCCCTCCATAAAATGGGGACGATAATAGTAGGTCATTTTTAATATTTTTAAATATTTGAGAGAGAGGAAGAGAAAGAGAGATCACATGCATGCAAGCAGGGGAGAGGGGCAAAGAGAGAATCCCAAGCAGGCTCCACACTCAGCATGGAGTCCGATGCAGGGTTAGATCTCAAGACCACAAGATCATAACCTGAGCCGCTATCAAGAGTCAGACATTTAACCAAGTGAACCACCGAGGTGCTCCTGTTTCATTTTTTAAATAAAAATGACAAGAAAAAGTACATGTGAAAGTATTTGGTATGGCAAGTAATCATTAAAGAGTATATCAGGAATAACACTAAACATTTTACTTAATTTACAGTCTTCTTTAAAATACACACACACATGCTCAGAGATGTGTTATTGCCACCTTATGAGAAAACTGAACCTCAGTGAGGGAAGTAACTTGCTGCCTCACATAGGTGGCAGGTGACTTAATAGGGAATTGAACCCCGATTTGTCTTATTCCTATGCATTTCTTAGTATATCATCTGTCACCAATAAGTGGGCCAACTAGGCCATCTAATATGTAAGTCTCCAAAAGGCACAACAAGCTTAAAACTGTGAGCAAAAGTGTCAAAAGTGTCAAAAGTTCAAATTGGGTAGCACTCAGTCACAACTAAATCACAGCTTGATCTGAGAATGAACAGGGCAATGGGAGATTTGATCAGAAGTAGTAGGATGAAAGTTAAGATGTCCTACCCAACCTCCCCCCATGCCTTATATACCCCAATCTCTTACTAAGATACGAAGATCAGACAACTAATCCTTTTGAGGAAATCACCTCTAACCAGGAAACTTTAAAGCCAAGACACGTATTAATCACCTATTGCCACATTAAGGCTGCCTAACAAGCCCCAAAACTCAGTGCCTTAAGACAACAAGCATTTATTTTTATACTAACGGGTCTGCAGATTGACCACAATGGCTGCTTCATCTTGGGTTTGCTTCGTAGGTCTCAGTCATAGATTTGGGTTGGAGAGGCTGTCAAATGTCTTTCCCATGGATGACGTCAAAAGCCCCCAGAAAGTTGAGCAGAAACATGAAAGTTTCTTAAAACTTTGGCTCAAAACTCTCAATGTTGCCTATATTCTGTTGGCCAAATCAAGCCACATAGTCAAACCCAACATCAATGGGTTCAGTACAGACCTCCCATACAGGTTGGGTGAAAAAAGTAAATACTTTCTAGTGATAACTTAATTTTCCATAACCAAGGACCAGTACTGGCTGTTAGAATCATGCTTCAGCATATCAGGAATAGTACTATCTCCAATATGCCAATAATTAAAGGAAAAGAGCCTGGCTCATGAAAATGTGGCTAATTTGAGATAATAATCCACACCAGAAGAAAACTCCCTTGTAGCCTTTATAATCACCATTTAGTTTGTTTCAAAAGGTATATATTCTAACACTTTTAGAATTTTGGTTAGGAGATATTTGAGAACCAATGCTCTGCTGTGTAGTTTGATGACAGCCTATTTGGTGTTTTTTCCCTGAAAACTTAGTTTAGAAAACACTTCTACATTTTATTATTTAAAGCTATAGATCATAAGAGCATATGTAAGGGATATTTACAGTCATATATCAGAAGTTCATTTCTCTCGAGAATTGCTATAAAGATAGTTTAGCTCATTAGTGACTGCCCAGATATCCCTGGGGCATTATAGTTGAGTATTATAATACAAATGCTTCCCATAACTTGCAATGAAATATTTTGAATATTTAAAGGCAACTCCTTACCGCAGATGCTTTATAGCATAATGAGACCTGATTAAATGCACTGGTAAATCAACATTATTGAAAAGTACTAGACTGACATGAATCATTTTCCAAATTTCCATAATGGTAAGAATATCTATTTGGCTATAGATAAAAGAAAACAAAAAAACAAAAACAGGACAAATGATCGGTCACCAAGATCTACCATGGGACTGCACTGCCTTGGGGACTATTGACAAATGCACAATGTAATGGATAAAATTCACTAAGATGGAACACCATCATGCATAAATGCAGAAAATGGTGAGTGTTTTCATTTATCTTTGACTTTCAGAGATGGAAGAAACAGTGCTGAGAAGCATATGACACCAAAAAATAAAGACCCTGGAACGTGGCTTATGCTACACTATCTTCTATTTTTTTTCTTTTTAAAATTTTTCTTCATGTGTATTTATTTATTTTGAGAGACAGAGCATGAGCACAAGTCAGGTGGGGGCAGAGAAAGAGGAAGAGAGAACCCCAAGCAAGCTCCTAACTGTCAACACAGAGCCCAAGGTGGAGCTCGATCTCATGAACCCTGAGATCATGACCTGACCTAAAATGAAGTCAGATGCTTAACCGACTGAGCCACCCAGGCACCCCTCTTCTATTTTTTTCTCAATTTCTCTCTGTCTTGAGTTCACAACTAGATTTCAAGCACATTAAGGGCCATGCCATTAGCATCGTAACATTTACATTAGCACTTACCTGACACTGGGCAGCGCCCCACATGCTTTACACAAATCATATCAGCAATTTTCATGATTCTTTCATAAGTAGGTTTCCTTATTTTCCTAGGTTACTAGATGAGCAAACTGAGAAACAAGAAGTAAAACTTAGCCAAGATCACACACAGCAAAGTAGCAGAGCTGGAATCTGGAAGCAGACCTTCTAACTCCAGAGTCCATGATCCTAACCACTCGGCTAGGCAGTTTTCTGTTCACCTAGATCCTCTACAGTTGCCAGCTATATGCTGACCCAAGAGGATCTCTTAAATATGTTCCTCTTGAAGGAAATTCTTGCTAAAAATAAATAAACCAAAATTCACGTTTTCTGTCATGTTCTTACAATTCCCTACATGTCTACCTCAAAGTCTTATATTGGAACCAGATACTCCTACCTCCCTCTACTCACCTTTGTCAGAAATGCCAATGTTTCACATATTATGCCTGCAAAGTTCTGTTCAAAAGGATTCTGTGGCCGCATTCTAACTCAGCAAAAAAAAAAAAAAATAGCGTTGTAATCAGTTAGTAATACCTGCCGTGGTATAACAATATACATACCAACGGTAAAATACCATCTGGCTCTCTTTCAGAACACCCTGACTACAAATGGAACCGTTAGTAATCTTCCTCCTAATCGTAATGTTTGTACTTGCTCTATTTATAATAAGCCACTGTAAGTACTACAGAAAATTGCCATGCAGTTTAGGGGAATGATCACAGACTTTAGAATTGCCAGATGCAGAATTAAATTTTGTCTTTAGGTGTGTGTCCAATACACACGCACACACACACAAATACATAAACTGTGGTTGTGTACATATATATGAAACCCCTCAGCTTCTCTAAATAACATGTAGTAATTACAATGAGTGAAAGATAAGGCAAAGGACAGCAAGTTTTGTCTATAAAGGGGTAGACAGTATATATATTTAGTCTCTGTGGGTCATAGTTAGCTGACAACTGAAATAAAGTAATGTGAAAGCATATCTTAACTAAGCAGTAAAAAATGTTAATTTTAATCAATGCTTCAGAGATTATTTTTTTATTATAAGACATGGAAATACATTATTTCATTTAAAATGCAAACATAAAATAAAAAACACAAACAACAGGTGTTGGCAAGGATACGGAGAAAAGGGAACTCTTATGCACCATTGGTGGGAATGCAAACCAGTACTGCCAGTGGAAATAGTGTGGAGGTGCCTCAAAAAGTTAAAAATAGAACTACTCTATAATGCAGTAACTACTGGGTATCTACCCCAAAAATATAAAAACATTAATTCAAAAGGATACATGTACTCCTGTGTTTACTGTAACATTGTTTACAATAGCCAAATTATGGAAACAGTCCAAGTGTCCATCAAAAAATGAATGGATAAAGAGGTAATAAATGCATATGCATACACACACACACACACACACACACACACACACACACACCCTGGAACATTACTCAACCATAAAAATGAATGTAATCTTGCCATGTGCGTCAACATGGATGTAACTAGAAGAGTATAATGCTATGTGAAATAAGCCCATCAAAGAAAGACAAATATCATATGATTTCACTCATATGTGAAATTTAAGAAACAAATTAGCAAAGAAAACTACAAGAGAGACAAACAAAGTTAACTATAGAGAACTTATGGTTACCAGAGAGGAGGTGGACTGGGGGGTGGGTAAGATAGGTGATGGGGATTAAAGAGTATACTTATCATGATGAGCGCTAAGTAATATATAGAACTGTTGAATCACCAAATTGTACACCTGAAACTAATTTGAACTATATGCTAACTATACTGGAATTGAAATAAAAAACTTAATAAAAAATCAATTTAAAATATTAAAAATGCAAGCACAGCTTGGTGATATATAATAAATTGCTGTTACTTAATACCTTAATATGAATATGTCAATTTTGGATTGTGTAGTTCTTCAGCAATTTTTTCTTACATCCAAGTCTGTATAGATATTTATAAATTATATGCATTACTACTCCATCATTATATTTGTAGCTTATAAACATGCACAAAATATAAATTATTTAAGAATAAAGATTGAAAGAAGCTCTAATGTTGCCTTCCCATGTCCCCTGGATGATTGGAGACCACTATTCTACAGAATGGTGAAGAGAATGAGCACTTCCTTTTGTTAGTTGGATGGGAGTTTTAGGTATATGGTTCTCTCAACCAGCCTTTATGAAAGGTATTACTAAATTATTACACTCTTTTGCCACTTGTGTTAAGCACTGGGTACTATATTAAGTTATGAATCACTAAATTCTACTCCTGTAAACAATATTAAACTATATGTTAACTAACTATAATTTAAACATTAAAAAAAATTATTACCCTATTTTGCTAGTGAATGAACACCAAAGAGTTAATAACTTCTAAGACTACAGATAGTAAGTGGCAATTTGACTACAGTGTTATGTGAATCCCAAAATCTTGTGCTTCTTTTTTAATTTTTTGAGGGACCTCCATACTATTTTCCAGAGTTGCTTCACCTGTTTGCATTCCTACCATCCAGCAACTAGGAACATCCAAAAGATACAGAAATGCTGATTAAAAGGGACACATGCACCCCAATGTTTATAACGGCACTATCAACAATAGCCAAGTTACAGAAAAAGCCCAAATTCCCATCGACTTATGAATGGATAAAGGAAATATGTACACACACACACAATTTGGCAATGAAAAAGGATGAAATCTTGACATTGGCAACAATGTGGATGGAACTAGAGGGAACTATGCTAAGTGAAATAATTCAGTCAGAGAAAGACATCATATGATTTTACTCGTAGGTAGAATTTGAGAAACTCAATAAACATAGGGGAAGGGGAGGAAAAATAAGATAAAAACAGAGAGGGAGGCAAACCATAAGAGACTCTTAAATACAGAGGACAAATCAAGGGTTGTGGGAGGGAGTGGGGGGGATGGGTTAAATGGGTGATGGACATTAAGGAGGACACTTTCTGGGATGAGCATTGGGTATCATGTGCAAGAAATCAATCACTACATTCTACTCCTGAAACCAAGACTACACTGTATGTTAACTAACTTGAATTTAAATTTAAAAATTTCAAAAACCAGTCTTGTGCTACTTTTACAAGCAAAAATTGAAGCATCTCCCAGAGAGACCACGTCTGAAGGGAACATCAAAGGAATGACCTTGCAGGAGCAGGTTCCATACTCAGGGAAAATCTGAGTACTCAAAAGCTCAGGCTGGGAATAAGTGGGTAAAGGTGTGTTGATAAATGTTTAACTACAGGCTCTCTAGGAGAAGTGAGAGGGACCCCTGATTTGTAGCATTTTCCAGTTACTGAGATGTGCACAACAGGCTTCCATGAGCCTGCAGGTGCTGGCCCCACTACCATCTGGGTGCAAGGATGAGCACAAGCCAGATCTAAGGAAGCTGTTAAACCAGTAAGACCATCTTTGCTTTGCTCACTCCCAAGTAACAAAGTTGTCAAACACTAGGCTTCTTCCCCTCTTGAGAATGGGGCACAAAATGCACAAGTTAGGAAGAGAAAAATAGGGTGTCAGTCATTCCTTAACTATTTGAGATGAGCAAAGGCTGCTTCAATGTCCATATTTCATGGCCTTAGAAAATCATGGGGCTCACTATGCATTACGGACTTGCTAATGTTGGTTTCTCCTTCCTGGTTATTCTACTTATTCATTGAACATGGAAGATATGAAAAAGAGGAAGAAATTAATTCTTATCTTATGAATCACAACGTATATTTTAAATATCATTGCTTCTATACAAAGAAATATACACAAGGTATTCATTCAAATGTATCTTCTTGGAATTATGCATTTACCATAGCACAATACCATTATAGCACCAACTTATAAAAACTGAGATGTCCAGGTAACCTCAATGTCTAGAAAATATGGGCGGTTACTTCCAGGCAAAGCATGAAATTAGTTAAGGCAACATTTTATTGCAGGATTCTTTTAGGCACTCTAAAATGTTCATTTAATGAATAAACTGATGAGTGCTATGTTCCAGAACAATGCCAAATGGAGAATATGAATATAGGACACAGGATTTATCTTCACAGAGAGACCGTGGATCCAGATATACTGTACCTGTTCCAGGTCTAAGCACATCTCTAATCTCCCCCTACCCATTCCAGACCTTTGAGAGACAAAAACTGTGAGGAATAAGTTTAAGAATTCCCTGAGCTTGCACCAATGGGTTAACGAGACTTAGGGCAAAAAGCCACCACAGGGTGAAAGTGCCCCCCAGCATAGAACAAAGTGTAGAGTGGCAAGTGGCTTCCACAGGATGAAAGCATCTGAGAATAGGTAAACAGGTAAACAGGGTGAAAGACTGCCGCAACAGGGCGAAATTGCCTGGAGCTAGTTAGAAAAAAAAAAAAAGTGCCTTGTTGACCATGAGGTAGTGTGCTCTGTCTTACACCCTAGACTAATTAAGATAAACAGATACACCACTTCGTGCCTGCTATAAACAGCCATCTGCTGAGTGCCAGGATTTTGTTTTGTATTCACCCAAACCCCTAACACCACGTATCTTAGAAACCCCCTTTCTCTCAAACACATGAGTTAATGGTCACTGTTTTATTGTCTATTTCTGCATGTCCATCACATTTGTAAGCCTCCTGATCCTAAACACAGAGCAAGGACCCTTACTTAGGGCTCTTGTCTCCTCCTAGAAATTAGCCTCTCTCATATTCAATTCTGCATCCGGTCTCTTGCTGGACAAGAGAGAACTCCAGACTCAAAGTCTCCAACAAAAAACAACATGCTCCACAGTAATGCAAAGAAAAAGACCTCTCCTGGTTTTCCCAAATCTTTTGCAAGAGACAGATGAGGCAGAAAATCACAAACTTCTATCTGGTACCTCTACATGACTATTGGTATCACACCTCCTTGCTCTCAATAATCCCTTACATTTGTAATGGGATTTGTGCTTTTCCAAGTGTTTTTGAAATGCATCTGTCAAACAGAATCTCACTGTTGGAAGTTGTCTCAAGTCATCCCAGCTAAACAACTGTCAAGCCTTGAGTGCCCTTGACCTTACCTTGTGTGTGTGACTCACAGTAACCCTGTAGGGTGGGAAGGACACATGTTCATGCCCCTATTTCACAGATGAAGAAAAATAAAAAGATCTCATGGAAAGTTAGTGACATTGCCTGTATGGGAGGTCAGGTCTCTGGAACTCTGAGGTAGTACTGATCCTTCTCTCAAACCTCACATTTCCATGTAGATACGAGAGGCCTTAACCTGGACTGTCTCTACTCATGAAAATATCCAGTGTCCCTCAATCCTCTGACATCAGGGTGAGGAATCCCAACACAGTGCAAAAATATTCCTGCCCTTCCTATCCGTTAGCCTTATTCCCCTCTCCCCCATCACACTCCACTGTCTGTACAACACAGGAGGCTTTGCGGCCCATCAGTTGCCCTGAGCTTGAATTCCAGCTCCTGACCTTGGGTAAGTTACTTTATCCCTGGTCAGCCCATTCTTTCATCTATGAAATGTGGTCATTCTTCACTGGTGACTGTGAGAATCAAGTGAGATAAGGAATTTAAGGACTTACTTATAGGCCTGTGACAGAGGAAGCACTCAGCAAAAGCAAGCCATCTCCTCAGATAAATTTCCAGAGGGGTAGATTCACCACCTCCATTCTCAGAGTCAGAGAAAGTTGTTACAGACAAGCGTGGGCAGGAACCATGCAGCTTAATTTCCTTTTAAACGATTGGCAAATAAATGTTTTCCAACTCCATTATTAATATCATTATTGAAATAAAATGCGTTGCAATAATGTGTTCCATTGTACAAAGACAAAACTGCTTCCCTCAAGGCAGAAAAAGGAGAAGTCAACAACAGATGATAAAGAGGAACACTGGGATGATGTTTAGTAGCTTTTGCTCCCTTTTGCCAATAAATAAAAGCTATTTTATGTGGTTCCTCAATTCTAATCTTATATTTCTTGCCATTCTCATTGAGTTCCCAGAGGGGAGCCATCCTATTGCTGACATTTAATAATGCCAAACAATAATCAAGGGCTCATTAGGCCAGAGGAGGCCAGAGGAAGTGTTCAGTGTTGGCTGCTACTGGGTAGAGTCCCATTTAAAAGAGGAGGCTCTATGCCATTTTTAAAGCTGTCATGAGAAAGAAATGCCACAGACAGTGCTCAAATTGTGAATAAAAGATGATGAAGACAGTGGTAATTTTGCTTTGTGTATGGGCTAAGAAGGTTGAGGACAGGCAGAACTCAGAACTTGAGCTTGACCTTGCAGGAAGAATAGGATTCACAGCAGCTCAGAGGAGTTTTGGATTCATTCTACATTGATAAAGAGTAAGGAAAAATGAACATCTTGCTCAGGGCAGAAATGGACTACACAAGTTACTCCTTGAGTTTCCTTTTTCCAGATTAAAATATTTCTTTTGGTACAAAGGACTAAGGCTGAAATAGGATTTTTCCCATTTGCAGAGGTGAAAACATATTACCCAAGGAAGTCCTTTGTCTTCCTTACATTCGAAGTTTTACCATATGGTACCCACCTGCCCTAATCTACACACTGAATAATTCTCCTCTGTATGCCTCCTGGTTCCAGAAGAGCTTGGCCAATGCCAGCACACAGCTATTGTCTGCACATCCTGCCTCTCTAGCAGTATCAAATCACACTGGGCCAAAACACTTAGGGAAACTGGGAGCCTATGTTGGTATTTAGGAAGGAAGGCTTCAGATAAACTGAATTTTTTGCTCAGAGTTAACAAGCTGAACACTTGGCACTGAAATCTTTCAAGTAATGATTAAGTCCACTCTTCTATTTGAATGGACAGGCTAGTGAAGGGAACTGAACCCTTACCTGATCATCTGAGAAGCACAGATCTTTAGGTTAATCATTTATTTGAGAATCAAGTATCATCATCTCACACTGGACAGACTGAGAGCTGAGTCTATGGCAAATCTCAAGAAAGAAATCAAGAGGAACTGTTACTTTTCCTCTTTCCTTTTAAAAACTAAATTCATGATATCAATTGGTTTTCATGTGACATGTCTCTTTCCCTTGAAAGGCAGTAAAAGAAAAACCAGTTAATTACAATTTTTTGAAGCTGAAGCATGGTTAATCCAGGCTTTACTATATTTTACAAATCTCCTCAAAAGTCACAACCTTAAATTTATTTTCTATGTAGCCACCCTCAACATATGGTGCGCAAAGAAACTGGAAGTGATGCTACTTATTATAGTAATACTTCGTTTATCTGATAGTTATTTTTTCAGATAAGCAAAACATTGCTTTTTAAAATTGTGCTTTTTATTCAAGTTGTTTTAAATTCGTCCCTTTATCCCCTGCCTCGCAAAATGACCTTCAATTACTGCTATAAAATAGTGATACCCTTAAGAGCCCTCTTGGCAGGTAGGGTAAGTCAGTTTATCTCCACTGCCATTTAAAATGTACAAACGTATTACAAAATGAAAAAGAGATACTGAAGATCATGCGAATTAAATACAAGAGTAAATAGTTCTCAAGTATCTGAAAAAAAAAAAATCATATGACCAGGACACCATATATGTATTTAACATTCAACATATGTGAAAATGAAAAAGGTGTTATCAGTGACTATAACAAAGGTATAAACAAGTACTGCTCCAGGATAACAAGGTTATACTATAGACACGGACAGTGCATATATATTTGGGCCATGGAGTTTCTTCTTTGAATTCCAATCTGGTTCCTGACAGTATTCCAGAAACTTTGTTTGTTCATCCATCCACCCATCCATTCTAAGCTAAAGGATTATTACCTAAGTCTTTTCTACGTGCAAAGCTTTGTGCTAGGCACTGAAAGTATGTGAAAATGGAAACACACACACACACACACACACACACACACACACACACAGATCATATAGTTCAAGCTGCCAGATATAAATAAGTGAGGTGTTTCTAAAGCTGGTACTCAACTTATAAAGAGATTCTTGGTTGCTGAACTAGTGTTAGATTTCTGACTTTTTAGATTTACTTGAGACTTTGATTCACCCTCCCAAGCAGATCAGTTAACTACAACTTTGGAATTTACCATGGGCTGGCTACAGCAAGGATCCAAAGGACACAGTATTAGTGGAAGGAAATGTAACAGCAGTGCTAGAGCTTACAGAAAATATTCGGGGGGCAGGTAGCGGTCACCAGAATTTTACCTTACATTCTTCGGGGGTTCAAACTATCTTGTCAGGCAACAAACATCAAAGTCTTAGACACAGAGGTCAGGAAATGGAGCGTTTCAAGCCTCATTAAAGAGTGTGACAATTATAGGAAGAGAGAGATGTGTACTTAAAATAGGCCAGGACACTTAGCCCCAGACACAAATGACTATGTAGTTATCTCAACCTGTTAAAAAATAATTACCATCCAGGGAAAAGACATTGCTATGGACAGACTTAGTGTACATAGTGAATGTAGCCAATTTTTGCAGAGAGGGCAGGATGAGGAAGGAAGCTTGAGAAGGGGTCTCAATTAAGTACCAGTATTCACTCTGCTAAATGCTCCCTGCACAGACCTAGGGGCTGATTATCCTCTCTCCTGAGAGGGAATCTTGCCAGCCCCTCTCTCAGGAACTCACCTTCTGCTATGCTGCCTCAGGCAGCTCTGAAACTCAATGACAGCCAGACTCCACAAAAGCCACAGGATTAAGAGACAACTGAGGAGACCTCTGATGATACCACAGAAGTGCCTGACTGTGGTCATTTTTAATTGATTCCTTGAAATTTTTGATAGGAAAAGATGCTAAACTACATGGCTTCTAATCCCTCTGGCTACAACCAAGGGAGTTCCCTGTGTTTGTCCCAACATGATAAGGAAATGGTGACATGATGAGGAGTCTGGTGGCCACAACAGGTTCTGATTCTTATCCTCCGTGACTCCCTTCTCAACCCCGATTCCAGAGGCGATATAGTTGCTTCTGCCACAATTGCTCATAATTCCAGTGAATTAATGTTTCCCTTCATACACACATGGACTACTGTAGGAAGAAATCTCCTTCCCCTCTATTCAGTTTATATAGGCCTGGAGATTTGAAATCTTTTCTATGAAATGAGTAAAACAAACAAAAAGAATAAAACACCCACAAAAGCAGAGAAATAAGTAAGTTCCACAGACCACCAGTCCCAGTCATACTGCCCATCAGAATAACCAGGAGAACTTAAATACATATTCCACACCCCCACACACCCAACCCATAAATTAAACTTTCAAGGGTTAAGACGTAGGAATTAGTATTTTTATTAAAATACTCAGATGCATTTATTCATCAGTCAGCACTATTTTTGGACCAAACTTGGGAACCACTGCTCTAATTTCCTGATCTTATCCAACCTAATCTAGCCAAATCAACATTGATGCAATTCTGTCTTATGACATCTGGCAGCATCCATACCCTCATCGCAAAGAGATGCACAAAATTGTAAATAAGCTCTTATAAGCAAAGTCCCTTTCTGCGTAAATAATAAAACATATCCTATCTCAAAACACACGTACAGATATTCTGACCGTTACTGACGTAAAAACAATAATAGAGTCTTAACACTGAGAGGATTTTATATGGTGGTGAAATTCGTCAGAGAATTTCTGATTCTTAGACTTCCAGCTTCAGCATGCCTACTTCAACTATTTGTAAGCTTGCAATATCTTTATCCATGCATGAATAGCTCAAACTGATGAAATAGTTTTCGTTATAGTGAATCCATATCTCTTTTTTTTTTCAAACTGGCCTTGTTTCTGCCCTCTACAGTAACCCAGAACAAAGTGACCCCTCTATGATGACTTCTGAAATATTTGAAGACCACGGGTATATTGTAATTTATCTTCTTTAACCTACCCCTCCCTCATAACCTTTTATATGAGCTACTACCAAGCCATGTCTCACTCATCCTGAATTACTTTTGGCCTGAATACTGAACTTCATAGGTGTTTTGAGCTTTAGGGATCATCTGTGATATTAACTATTTTATGTTTATTAGTCAGAATAGCCTAGCCTATACAACCTTGAAATCTCAGTGACTTAATAATGTTTATATCCTGCTCACATTTATCCAACATGGCTAGCAAGGGGCTCTACTCTACACAGTCACTCAGGGACCAGGCGGGACCACATAAAATCTCAACCCTCCACAACTGCTGTAGAAGTATAGAAGAGAACTAGCATTTCAAACCACCTCATAAATGTGTTGCTTGCAGTCCATTGGCTGAAAATAGTTGCATGGCTAGTTAGTGGCAAGTAATCTGAGTGGTGTGGAGTAAACATCTCATAATAAGTAAATGAGCTAATCCTCATTTTTGCTATTTAAAGTGTAATAACTGTATCTACTACATAGGTGTACAAGACGCTGATAAAAGCTTACAGCAGGACAAGTCATGGATAAAATCTGAGAGCACTACTCCAGAGGCTTCTCTAACTCAACTTAGCATCTTTTAGCTGAATATGTTCTATGTTGATCATATACAAAGCAATCAATTCCAGGCCCAGAGAAAATAATTAAGAATCTCCAGATTCCCCTTTCTTCGCCTTATCCTAACTTCAGAGTGCATACAGATCATGCTACAAAGAGAAGATAATGCGGCCTCCAATGGGGAAACAACTACACATGGACACCAAACCAACCAAAATAAATTTACTAACCTGATTGAGCAGAAAACACTGATACGTGTTTTTGAAATTGGAGATGTGATGGCCATCTAGCCCCTTATTACCTATGGGCCACTGGGACTGCTCCTCTCACCAGGCAGATTAACCATGAACTATTATATGAACCATTATCATAGTCACTATCAATTCTAAGAGATCCTCAACAGATCTTAATGTAATATTGTTCCTACAAGTGAGAGCTGGAGGAAGTCCAAGAGATGGAACGATTTAACTTCTAATTCTAAACCCTAATGAATATACACATGCATACAGTTCATCCATACATCAAGGCCCAGGGAACAGAGATGACATAATTAGTTAATGGCACAACAGAGCAAGCATCCAAGTCTCTTCATCTTTATCTCTATCTTCCTTGCTCTTCCCAGGTAATGATGGTGATCATACCAGCTAATTGTAGGTCAGAGTAATGTCATACTCTGACTTCAGTCAGGCTGCTTCTGTTGTCTAGAAGGCTTCCCTCTACACCTTTCTCTGTGAGGTGAGAGTCCACTCTTAAAGATTAGCTGCTATCTGACCAATATCATTTATTAATTTTATTATCCCTATATCCTTCAGTACATAAGATCTTGAAACTCTACAAAAGCAAAAGGAAAAAATTCTGCCAGAGTCTGAGCAGATATGTTAGAGTTTTCAGCCACAGCTCACAAGCTAATTCTTCAGAGCTATTTTCACTCCCAATTTGATTGGCATTGTGAACCCTAGAGAATATCTCCAATGCTCTCAGGACTGGACATTGCAAGAGCAGTGGTCTCATCAATTCCCCTTCGGCCAACCAGGAGAAACATATCCTGAGTATACCTAAGATTTAATTAATGCATCTCACTAAGAGAAGTTTTGCTCATTACAATGGCTTCTGGAGTGTTATTGCTAGAAAACATTCTAGTAAGTGGACCGTAAACCTCTAAATTATTTCTAACATTAAGTATTTGGAAGTAACATTTATACTCCCCCTATTCTCAACCAGAAATTCCTAGAGAGTGAAGATTTCTACAACTATCCGTTGGTCTGTTTTCATTTAAAGAACTGAACTATAAGTATCAATAAGGACTACCACTAGTCTGTGTTTAACTATTAATTATGCTCATATTATATACTCTCTGAACCAAATCAGACATATTATTTTATAAGATAGATTTAAAATCTCTTCATAGCACCCTAACAGATACTCTTACAATTAGTAAGGTATGAATGATAGTTTTACCAAATTGGTCTTCCAACCATCTTATCACTTCCAAAATTAGAAGACTCACACTTAATAAATCAGGTACCCAGATATTCCTATTTTTGAGAGAAAGAGAGAGAGAGCGCGCGCAAACAGGGAAGGGACAGAGAGAGAGAGGGAGACACAGAATCTGAAGCAGGATCCAGGCTCTGAGCTGTCAGCGCAGAGCCCGACTTGGGGCTGAAACCCACAAAACGAGATTATGACCAGAGCCAAAGTGGGACACTTCACCAACTGAGCCACCCAGGTGTCCTTCCTTATGTTACTTTTAAAAGACAGAAAGCCAAACCTTCCAAGTTAAACTTCTCATGACTATTTTAGTAGAAACAGTTTGTGTGTGTCCATTCTTCTTTTTGCCACCTGAGTTTATACCATTTATGGCATGTATAAATACTAATGGTTTTCTGTTTACCTGTTTTCTGTTGCACACCTCTATTTAAGACACAGCAGAGAGGGCGTCTGGGTGGCTTAGTTAAGTGTCCAGCTTTGACTCAGGTCATGATCTCACAGTTTGCAAGTTCAAACCCCACTTTGGGCTGTGCACTGTCAGTGTGGATAAGTAAAGTAGAATGTTCTATTTAGTTTTATTTATCTTCTGGCATCTAGGTTATAGAAAATTACTAAGACCTGTGATGAGTTTTTTTAAAACAGATTTATAGCAGTGGAAATATTTAGAGAATGGGACATCATTCCATTTCTAAATTTTTTACCTTACTTCTATTTTCCAAATAGAGATTTTTTTTTATCTTACTTCTACTAACTAGTTACAATTAAAAACTGAGAAATCAAGGAACTGTATGATGGTAATGAAAACTGAACTGTTATTCACATAGTCTCTACACTTTCTGGAGGTTTCCAAAGCCAGGAATTGTTACTAGTCTCCATGCTCTTTTCTTGAGAAAATCTACTAGGGAAAGAAACATACATTCTCCAATTTGTGTAAATGGAGAATTTCTGAGAAAAGAGATGAGGGCATGAAACTCTCAACGTGTTTTAGGGAGCAGTTAGCACTTCAGTGTGTCTGGATCACAGGGTAAAAACGAGAATACCAGATGAGATGAAGGTGGAGACTCTGACAAGGATTCATCATGGAAGGCCTTGGGCTACCATATAGAAGCACATGGACTTTATCATAGAAATAAGGGGGAAGAGGAGATAATATTGTTGGTTTTAGTTGTAAAAGAGAATTCTTGTCTACAGTATTCTCAATTGCTGAAATATATGTACAGTATACCAAGGTTATAAACAAACCTGTAAGTGTTTATATGTGGTTTATAGGCACAGGAAAATAAAGTCAAAATAAACTCAGTAGTTACCATCATGGAGTGGTTTTGAGGTGATGAGAGGGAATTTTTAAATATATTATTTGAATTTTCGTAACAAGCACCTATTTACTTTTTAAATTAAAAAGAAAGCTCAATCTGGCAGCAGTGTTGATGTGCAAGACCAGAAATGAAGAAACCAATTAAGAAGCTGTTGCAATTTAATTGCCCAAATGACAGACAATGAGAGTCTAAACAGAATCCGTGGCATCAGGTACAGGGAGGAGGAGATGGATTTGAATTATATTAAGGATTCAGGCTAAGAACATGGTGACATTGGCTCTAGAACGAATGAGCAAGAGCGGCTTAAAAGGACTTCCAGGTTTCTAGCTAAAGTGACTCAGTCACCAGCATAGGATATATAGCCTGAAAAACAAAATGTATGGAAATATATACCTTCAGGTTTGGTAATGTTTGAAACATCGATGGGTTATCTGGGCAATATGGAGGTCATCACGGAATTAGATTTATCTATCTAGATCTACAACAAAAAGTTAGGCTTGTTATTGACAGAGAGAAGTATAGAATCAAGTATGCTAATTATATGAGGTAGTGTCCCAGCAGGAATCAGAATGAACCCCACATGGTTCAGGTGAAGGAAATTAATAGCAGGGGTATGGGGAAAGGAACAAACCTCCTGCCTCCATCTTCCTGATGCCTATTCACCAAACCAAATCAAAAGGAAGGCAGAGGTCAAGAGAGTTCTGGATTATGCAAGTTCACAGAACCCAGCCTCCAGGGACACAGAGGTAAGCAAACAGAGAACAAATCTGTAAGTGAACAGTCATTATCACACTGACTCCTATTTGAGCATCTCCTCTAGGGAGTCTACAATAACCTGAGGGAAGGAGAACAAAATGACACATATGAAATAATTATAAAGAAGCTGTCCTGGACTTGTGATCATGGAAACTTGGGTTCCAATCCCTACTCTGCCCCTTACTGGCTATGTGACTGGACAATTTACATTTCTCTAAGCCTTCATCTGTAAAACTAAGACAAAGATACTTAGGTTACAGAATTATCATAATTAGATTTTTTATGTAAATGTTTAGCCCAATGCTTGTTGTAAACTAAGACCTTAATAAATGATAAGAGGAAAAGGGAATGACGACAATGACTATGAATGGCAATTGTTGCTCATTCAGATCCTAAAAAGATTAGAAGGACATAGAATAAACAGAGGTTTTCAAGGTACAGGTTGAATGAGAGGGAAGATTTAAAGAAGTGCATGGGGAATACAAGCACGCTTGGCTGAGGAGTTGTGAACAGCCCAGTTTGTTCTGTAAGAGGACCGTAAGAGGACCGATGGAGGGCTTACTTACTCTTAAGCCATCTCTGAGAGCCAGCAGCACAGGAAAGAGGTCCCATATTTAAATCATCCTGATCACCTCCTGTCAGTTGACCATCAGCTCTTCTCTAAGAAAATATTTTTTCAATGTCCTCATACGCTATTCTCTTGGGGGGCTGAGTACAATTTTGCAAGTGGTAAGTAATGTTAAAAGAACAAATCTCAAGAATACACATTCTCCTAAGTCAGAGCACAGAATGTAGCTCAAGGGGTTGAACCAAGACCTAGTTTTCACAAAGTTTCCTTGACAGAAAGAAGCTTCTGGTATTCTCCAAACACCTTTGATTTCCAATGGCAAAATTCTAATCTACTCCTTATATTCTCATGTCTCTTTATATCTGCCTCATTTTATGTCCAAGTTGTTGTAAGTATATTGATGTTAACATCCCTAACAGTGTAAGGTCATTAAAAGAGATATCTCTCGTACCTATTGTAGCTATGGTTCCCAAGTACAAACTTGTACCAGAATCATCTGGGATACTTGCTAAACCATAGACTCAAAGACAAAGTGCTTTAATTCTGTCAATCTAGCATGGACCCAGAGGTTTATTTTTTTTTTAATTTTAGTTAATGTAAAGTGCAATGTTGGTTTCAGGAGTAGAATTCAGTGATTCATCACTTACATACAACATCCAGTGCTCATCATGACGAGATGTCCTCCTTAATACCCATCATCCACCACCTCCCTCCATCAACCTACAGTTTATCTTCTATCGTTAAGAGACTCTTGTGGCTTGTTTCCCTCTCTTCTCTCCCCCTTCCCATATTTTGATCTGTTTTGTTTCTTAAATTCCACATATAAGTGAAATCCTGTGGTACTTGTCTTTCTCTGACTTATTTTGCTTAGCATAACACATTATAGTTCCATCCACATCTTTGCAAATGTCAAGATTCCATTCTTTCTGATGGCTGAGTAATATTCCATGGTGTGTATGTATGTATGTATGTATGTATACATGTACACGCACACACACACTCACACACACACACACATCTTCTGATCTTCTTTATCCATTCATTAGTCAATGGACATTTGGGCACTCTCCATGGGTTGGCTACTGTTGATAATGCTACTATAAACATTGGGTGCATGTACCCCTTCAAATCTGTGTTTTTATAATACTTTAGGTAAATACCTAATAGTACAATTGCTGGATCATAGGGTAGTTCTATTTTTAGGGGTTTTGGGGGGTTTTGTTGTTGTTGTTGTTGTTTTGAGGAACCTCCATACTGTTCTCCAGAGTGGCTGTACCAGTTTGCATTTCCACAAACAGTTTAAAAGGGTTCCCCTTTATCCACATCCTGGCCAATACCTGTTGTTTCTTGTGTTGTTATTTTTAGCCACTCTGACTGGTATTGAGGTGGTATCTCATCATGGTTTTGCTTTCTATAATTTTTTAAAGTTTTCCAAGGAATTCAGATATGCATTCATTTTGAGGAACATCTGATACTCAGCTACTAGGACATTATCCCCAACACCTACAACCAAGGGCTAGTACACAGAGGAGAAAGTAGTGCCCTAATTAGGAAAATGTTTTTTTTTTATCCCATGCTAAGACATTTTATTCTGAAGACAGAAATGCAGAAAATATTTAGGAAGGAAAGGGACATAGTAAGGTACATATTTTACACGAACTATTCTAACCGCCATAGAAAGGTACTGCTCTAGAACTAGAGAAAATATCTGAGGCTGAGCAGTAATTATGGCAAACTCTGAGTGTTAGGTGGATTAGAACTGGGAGCACGGGAAGTGGAGAGGGAAGAGATGTGAATGTCTTCAGCAAGAAGAAACAGGAATTAATGATCAAGTAGACGTGGGGAGGAAAGGCAGACAGAAGTGACAACCACTCTGTTTCTGACTTGAGATCTGAGGGAGATTACAAAAAGTGTAACAGATTTGGAGTCAGGGAAATTGTTTCCAGGAAGGATGTTATCACCCAAATGGTTGAGCTGACATTCATAATCCAATATCATGGCCAGGTGGTTCTATATCATTTGATACATTAATCTCATAAGAGCCACCTGGACCCCAGGTTTAACTATGGGAGTTATTGGTATACAGGTGTTAGGATGAAGCTACGTATGTAGCACAATATTCCAGGGAGTGTATGTTGATTAGCAATAGACTAAGAAAGCAAAACATCTGTGAAATAGGTTAAAGACAAAAAAATAAAAAACGCAAAGAAAAAGCTGTAAAATTGTAAGTAATGAGCTCTCCGTCATAGGAGTTACTCATGCAGAAGGCACATGTCATAATTGGATAGTTGTTGCATTAGGCATAGGGCTGAGTCCAGTGCAGGGGGCATCATATCAGTACATAGATATCAGAGCACAAAAAAAGAAACGGATTTTTCACCATTAAGTGATCGTGGATGAATTAAATGATCTCTTAAAGCCTCCATTTTTTTTTCTACTTTATTCTATAAAGTATCCACAGAACTGCTGTAAATATGAAAACATCTTTAAATATCCACTTAAATACCCATTCCTTCTCCTACTTTTAATCCACACATAAAAATTTCAAGAAAGAGTGATGAAGTGTCGTCTTTCATCAGTTACCTGTCCAAGTCTTCTCATTTTACAAGGCCCTCATGACCACATAACTTTAAATTCTGTTGTCATTTTTTTCTATATGGATAATGAGTACTTTTTTTTTGGATTTTGTAGGAGAGGCTACTGTGTTGGGAGAGGATTGAACAATACTTCCAAATCTAAAGTTCTTGTTACCACATTCTAGAAAATAGGGGGGAACTGAAATTAAGCTTCTCCCCAGCAGTTTGTGAAAGCCATTCTTTCGATCCTCTTGAATTTTGGGACTGTTGCCCATCTTTTTCTGGCATCTATCCCACTCTCTTGATTTCTGAAAGATTATCAGCACGTTATATACAAACCATCATAATCTTTACAGCAGAAAAGATCTTTTCCTCCTAGGTAAAACAACAAGGTTTAGTTTTCTCTTACCTAAATGCCAACAAAGGAAAGAAGCCATTTAATGATTTGTCTTTTAAAACATGTTTTTCACTGCATTTGCAAAGGTTTACAAGGAATACATCTAGTGCTTAATTGCTTGTAGCTAGGGAATACAATTATTCTTCTGGAGTCTACCAAATATTTATTATGATTGCCTCTGCCTAGGTTTCAGGCTCATACCACAAAGACTGAAACTAATTGAGCCCAAACCCCAAAGCTATTAAATGATGGCAGATTCATGTTGAAAAACGGGGGTAATGTCAAGCATTTGACATGGGGGGTTGGGGGCAGGAGGAGTGGTGTTAATGTATTTTTCTGTGTGGCTAGAAAAAAACTGATTGACAGAATTCATTCTTTGCCACATAATTATGTACTTCTTTGTTGACCCATCTGGTCCCCTTAACAGTGTGCTAATACCATCATAAAACAATCAGATTAAATTGGTCTTCTGGTGATCAATGGTTAATATGGTTTCATACAAATTATTCTTAGACTGTGAAGCCTTTCCTATTAAAATTATGAACAGAGCACTACATGTTGACAGGGCCTTTCCCAATATTTGAGTGTGTGGACTAGAAATCATAAAGTCTTTCAGCATCTTTTTGACAGCATTTTTTTTTACAGAGTATGATTCAAACTCAAAGTCTCCTGGACAACCCCTTGCCTATACCTAACATTTCTTACAGATCTGCAACTGTCCATCCTTGACTGTTTTTTAACCCCCATCTCTACTTAAAACCACACAGCCACATATTGTCACAGTAAAACGCTTACTGAAAGGAATTAAAAATGCTAACAGAAGTCCGTAACAATAGTTAAAGAGAAAAGAAGGAAAAGGGAGAGCAAATCCCAGCCACCTCAGAGTTCCAGCCCTCAAAAAAAGGGCCCTGAGTTGCACACGAGAAAGCAGGTACTCATAGGAACTTCAGCTATTCTGCCTCCTTAATAACTCTTGATTTCCTGTCAATACCCTAACTCAGAACCTCACCTTTCCCCTTACCCTGCAGCCAGTCCACACTGACTCCTCTTCCTAAAGCCCAGAACTGATCATGTCACTCCCCTATCTCCCCTTCCTTGATAACTTCCCATTACTTACAACAAGGTTCCTATTTCCAAGAAAAGTATTCAAGTTTTCCATATCCTTCTCCCTGCCTATTTGGGACTTATTTATTAGTGTTACTTATCATGCACTCATAACTCTAGCCACCCTAAAACGCTCCCTGGTCGTGGAGCATGACAGGCTCTTTCATGTCTCTGCCTCCTCGCTGAGAGATTTCCTGTCTCTAATTCTCTTCCCCACAGTTTTGTTATTGTTCTTAAATCTATTCAATAACCACTTTGGGAAACAGTTTGAAATTACCAAGTAAAGTGAATCATATGCCTACTCTATGACCCAACCATTTCATTCTCAAATGTATACAAGAAAAAACGTATGTACCTATGCATCAAGAAGCACATAAAAGGGGTGCCTGGGTGGCTCAGTGCATTAAGCATCCGATGCTTGATTTCAGCTCAGGTCATGATCTAAAGGTATGTAAGATGGAGCCCTGAGTCAGACTCTGCACTGACAGCATGGCACCTACATGGGATTCTTTGTCTCTCTCTGCCCCTCTCAACTATCATACACTCCCTCTCTCAACTATTTTTTGAAAAAGCACATGAAAGAAATGTTCTCAGCATCACTATTTGTAAGAAACAAATGCTAGTGAAAACAAACTTACATCAACAGTCAGGTACATAAGTGCAGTATACACATCAAGTAGAACACCTTTAATGAAAAACTACAATATGCAACAACACTTAGAAACAACATGTTAAAACAACCCAACATGGAAGAATACACACTGTGTGATTATACTCATGTCAAGTTCAAGTATGGATGGAACTAGTCTGTGGTGTTAAATGTCAGGACAATGTTTACTTGAGGGAGGAAGGATGGGCAGTAACTGGCAGGAGACATGATGCTCAAAATGTTTTACTTCTACTTCAGAATAACTCCTCTACCTATAGACTTAAGGTTTGGGTATGTTTCTGTATGTATGTTATATAGAATGAAAGGGTTTTTTTTTTTCCTATTTTTCAATGTCAAGATTAATTACTAGCTTAAAGTCGCAGCTGAGCTCTCTCATTCAGAATTAGTTTTTCTCTGAGTTCCCTATGGGCCTGATTTTTTCTCACTCATGGCATTTAATTAACATGCCTTGAATTTTAGGCATGATGATTACATATGACATGGGTTAGGTAATTAAAAAGACCCTTTTTAACTAAAGTAAAGAAAGAGAAAACTGGGAAGAAAGATGTGATGACTAAATCTGGGTTTTGCTGGACTCCTCAACCTAACAATGGTAAACAATTATCCTGACCAGGTCCTTCAGCTCAAGTCAAATTCCTCTTTCTCACAGGTGCTCCTTATGCAGCTATGCAATGTTTTTTTTTTTTCTTCCTTGGTGAAAAGGGTACATTATGTGGTATATTTCCAAATATTGGAAAGCAATGAGCAAAGAAGCCTCCTAAAAAATGACCCAATGTTGTGCTTCACAATATTTACAGGGACACGGTTCACAAAAACCAAGTAAGCCATCTCCCAGAGCTCAGCAGCACCATTCAGTCCTCAATTCGAGCTTTCCAGGAGCACAAAGTGAAGCTGTCAGCTTCACCTACACTTACAAACCTAGACCTGCAGAAACTCTATTGCTCATATCCTCACAATCAGACATAATTCTGCAGGAAAATCCATTTTACTGCTTCTTGTAATCCCAGGTGGCCAAGGTATCAGCCTCCTAGGGGCATGTGTAAGTTGCCTTGAAGCCATTTAGTCCTGACCCTCTTTCTCAGAGAAAACAATCCTCCTGAGACTGAGTTTTTCATAAAGTCACAGAGCAGTCCTAGATGGCTGCATCACCTAACTCTCTGTGCTCAAGCCTGTCTTGCCCTCTACCTGTACACTCCCCCCCCCAACACACATTATGATGGGGCTTACTAAGGACATTCCCTATAGTATCATTCCCTATAGTACACTTTGCCCATTGTAGATAGTTGTTTCTTTACCAACTGAATGAAATATGGAACAGTGTGGAAATCATTCCCTTGGCTCAGTTTTTCAAAGTATGTGGAACGGGCCATGATTCATCTGTGCCAGAAAGATGCTTTCAGCTTTTAAATGCCCAATTGCATTTTTTTCTTTATACAATTCCTATTTTAAATGAAGGAAGGAAGAAAAGGAAAGTAGGGGATTTCTTAAAATGTTTTTTTTTTGAAAGAGAGCGGGGGAGGGGGCGGGCAAAGAGAGAGGGAGACACAGAATCCAAAGTAGGCTCCAGGCTCTGAGCTGTCAGCACAGAGCCCAACACGGGGCTCGAACTCATGAACCATGAGATCATGATCTGAGCCAAAGTTGGACACTTAACTGACTGAGCCACCCAGGCATGAGGAAGGGGACTTTCAAAGTTGCATTCAGCCATGCTCCCCAAACCCTGGAAGCAGGTGTTGAGCAGTGGAAATACAACCTTCACCATATTTAATCAATACTTGAGAATGCTCATTCAGGCTTCCAACAGTTCTGTCTAGTCTGCCTTTTGCTCCCCACTTCTGTGCCACAAAGTCCTCACTGACAACTAGCACCTACTTCTTTCTAACAAGTGTGAGGGCTGCTTGATGTTCCTTCTTTTGATTATTTTCCCTCAGGAATGCTATAGTTTGGATTCCCACTGTTTAGACTCATTTTGTTGTATATGTTTTCTTTTTGTTTTGTTCATTTCAATCTACTCTTTTGATAAACATTTCAAACAAGAGGCTCTAAGTTTCTAAGCCACTAAATATTATTCATTTATTCACTGGAGACTTGGCTATCCCAATCCTCCTTTATTGTTTTTATTCTTGCTGCTGCTGAGGCAAGTCTGTTTTTTTCTCCCCAAAACAGACATGGATCTGGTCTTCCCTCAGGCAATAAAACACCAGGCTTTGCACTTAAGCTAGCTGCTCTAACCAACCAACCAAACCCCAATTTTCAAAGACTCAATGCTACAAATGTTTATCCTGGGAGACCTCCCCATCCTGTCAACGGAAGGGGAAAGAGAAGAGCAAAGGCACCATAACTTCATTCAAAACAAAAGCACTCCCAGAAATTATAGGCACATTACTATCTCCACCCCTTGGCAATGGACCTGACAAATGTAGTCCCAGGAGGGCTAACTCCAAGTTACAAAAGGATGAGCATGAAATTTTGGTGGACAGTTAGCCAATTCACTCTGGTGCCCACAAAGTTCTCCCTTGACTTGTTAAGGGATTTCTAACATCCTCCTCTGCCAACTTTATTGGTCATTTAATGAAACATTTGTAGCAAATTATTATATGTTAGGCACAGTAGCAGGCCCTGGGAATATAAAGATCTGGTCCTTTCCCTCAAGATCTCAGGTTTAGTCCTAAATACAGAGATTGGATTGGTAAAACAATGTATCTAAACACCCTTGGAAGACAGCTATTAATTATTAAATACATAAGTATAAATGATTAAAGGTACTTAAGAGGAGAAATACTGGGGGGTATGGAAGGAAAACAGAAGGACGTGTCTTAGTGTGGAGGGGAGACTGAAGAACCAGTTCTCCAAAGAAGGGCCAATCCTTTGGTTTTCAACATTTTGTTTACTTTCTCTCAAAAATAATTTTCAATTACTATGTACCCCGTCCCATTTTTTACAGTTGACACCTGAAGTCTTTCATTGTAAATTGGATGAACAAGGCTTAATAGTCAGAAATACTTTTTCTCTTCTTATTGTCACGAATTCACATTTATTTGTCTTCCCCCTTAGAATTTCAGGTATTTTTTGCTTGTAAGCTTTTTAAATTTCTCATTCTATAATACATCTCTGCAAAAACACTTAACTAAAGTCAAATTCAATTTTTAAAGTATTTTCTTTAAGTATAAGGCTTTAATTGTTAATGGTTGTTTTCTGGATGGTTGGTGATACTATCAGCATAAAATTGATAAAGGTAGAGAACAGAGAGGCGTTTGCCCAGGGTCTGACTGCAGGGAATGTTTTACTACAAAAGGGAAGAAAGGAGAGAATTTGGGGGGATGAGGAATGCCTGGGTATCTTGACTTGAGGGCATTTACACAATCTTTTGTATTTATCAAACTTCATAAAACTCAGTAATAAAGGGTCAAATTTTTAAAAATAAGTATATAAAGATTTAGAAACTGAAGTATCATCATGATTGTTTGACATTTTTTCTTTGCAGCTCTTTTTTTCCCTTCTGAAACTCCAAAGCTTTCATTTTAGCCTATTTTTTCTCTAAAGAGATCTGTCCTCAATATTACCTGTATTTTCCTCAAAACACTGCTACTATCTTATTTAGATTCAGCAAATTTTGAAAAAGAATTAGACTTTTGATGCTACCCAATTGAGAAGTTTACTTTCCTATTTGATAGACTGGTATTTGAAGAGACTAAACAGTACGAGTGGCAATGCATCATGCCATTAAGAGGAAAAAAAAATTCCAAGTATGCATAGGCATTATTTTTACTGAGTATTTTTCAGCAAGTTACTCTTTTAAATCCTAGGCATTAGAGTTAAGATTCCAGATGTTTTCTCCCAAGACATCGATAGAAGTCTATTTGACCTCAATTGTACTTTTCTTTCCTTTTTCTTTTCTATACTTTAAGCCTTAGAAGCTTTGTAAACAAATAAGGACTCTGGCTTGCTGTGCAGAGGTGGAAACAAATATTGCAGTTACATAAACTAATATTGTATAACAGCCTGATGGGTCAACTATTTCACCATCAGAGAGGCAATGCCAGCATCCACATCAGCCAGCTGTCACCCCATAACCAAAATACTATCCAGAAGATGGCAGCGTAGGAGTATCCTGAAATCATCTCCTCCCACAGACCCACCAAATCCTTAGCTGCATATGGATAATTTCCCTCTGAAAAAGATCTGAAAACTAAATCAACTGCTTCTCCAAAACAAAAAGACCACATTGAGACTGGTAGGAAAGAGAGAGAGAGTGTCACCAAAACTCCCATTCCCCAGTGTGGCAACACACAATGGGCAAGAATCTCAACAGTCTGGTATTTCTCCTGGAAGAGCAAGGTATTCATGCCCCATACGAAGCACCCCAACCCCTGGGATATGCACAAGAAAGATGAGCCCCCTAAAACATCTAGCTTAGAAAATCAACAGGACTGATGTCCAGAGGTCCCAAAGTGTCAAAGGAAACAGATTCCTGTTTTGAAGGGTTTGCATGCAGTCTCAACTGCCCCCAACCCCAGAGGAAAAAAACAGTAATTTGAAAAGTGGTAGGCTGTATGTAAAAAAAAAAAAGTAATAAAATGTATTTGCTAACATAAAACCATCTACTGGAGGAATGGGATACAATTGAAATTATCCCCAGAGATGGAGGCACTGGCAGGTAGCAATTTTGCTGCTAGCACAGAGCACTGGTAAGCTATCTTGGACATGGCACTTCCTGCCATGTTGCTAAGACAGGAGTAGCAGGCATTCACAGAACTATCCTGTTGCCTCACTGAAGCCAGAGAGCATGTGTAGTTGCAGCACTCTCTTGCTTTCTGGCTGGGGCAGGTAGGCATGAACTATCATGGCATTTTCTCACTCCCTGCCTAACGTCAACAAGCATGGGAAATTGTAACATCCGCTGCTCCCTGGCTTGGACTGGTGAGTGGAAGCAATCATGGGATTCTTCTACCCTCAGCCTAAAGCTGGCGCGTGCACAAAGACAAGGCAGTCTTTCACTGCATTCCTGAAGAGTACAGAAGAACACCATCAAAACATTTTCCCACTGCCTTTCTGAAGCCAGTGAGTGTGCCCTGTGCCTCTACTTCTACCTAAAGCCAGAAGACATGCACAGTCCACACAAGGGATATTCTTGATTGCCTGGCCAAGACGGCTGGCATTCTTAAGCTTCAGAGGAAACAATGGGAAAGACTATTCTTGGCAGGCCGCCATACCTAGGCCATTACACAGACAGTGGACTTAAATGCAACCCCAGTCTTCCTGTGAAAAGCTTATGTACTTAGCCTGGAACTTCAGCCTGAGGGACAGGCTTCAGGTTCCCCACACATCCAGAGGCTAGGGGAAGTTCTCCCAGGAAAGATAATCAGAGAGACACAGTTTTTGCATATACCCCTTTTGGCCTTGCTACAGTGAGAGATAAGACCTTGCAGAAAGAGTTTTTCTACACTTGACTGGAGCCCAGATTTTTACAACTGTGTTTACAACTGTTACATCTCCAGATCTCCTGATCTGGAAGTCAATAGGGTTTTAAATTGTGGCCCCATTGGATGGTATATGTTTGCAATACTTTAAAAGCTGCTGCTTGAGGGTTTGGCTTCCAATCAGCCTGAAAGTAGGTGCTACATAAGATTCTCCACCCCCAAATGGTCATTTGGGACAGGTCTCAGCACACCTTCAACAATGAGGCTATATCAAAAATAAATCAAAAAGTTTAGACAATCACAAAGATCCAAGAGACAACAAAGAGCAAGGAAAGGGTGAATGAGAAATTTCATCATCTACACGAGGCTATTCCTCAAGACAGAGGTAGCTGCCTCACCTTACACATAGAAACAAACACCAAGAGTCAGACAAAATGAGGAAAGAGAAATATATTCCAAATGAAAGAATAAAATAAAACCTCAAAAAAGACCTTAATCATACAAAAATAATCAGCCTGATAAGGAATTCAAAGTAACAGTTATAAAGATGCTCACTGACCTTGGGAAAAGAACAGATGAACACATGGAGAACTTTAGCAAAGAGAAAATGCAAGAAAGTACCACCGAGACATCACAGAGCTGAAAAATACAATAACTGAACTGAAAATACACTAGAAGGGTTCAAAAGCAGAAAAAAAAATCAATCAGTGAGCTGTTAGACAAGGCAACTGAACTCACCCAGACAGAGCAATAGAAAGGAAAAAGAATGTTTAAGAAAATGCCCCAGAGGAGAAGAGAAAGAGACAGAAGACTTGTTTAAAGAAATAATGGCTAAAAACTTCCCTAACCTAGGAAGGAAACAGACTTCAAGATTCAGGAAGCCCACAGAGTTCCAAAATAGATGAATCCAAAGAGAACCACATCAAGACACATTATAATTAAAAAGTCCAAAGTTAAAGAGACAATTGTAAAAGCATGAGAAAAACAAATTGTTATATACAAGGGAAACCCCTAAGACTATCAGACAATTTCTCACCAGAAACTTTGTAGGCTAGGAGTGATGGGACATATACAAAGTGTTGAAAGGAAAAAAACTTCCAACCAAAAATATTCTACCCAGCAAGTTTATCATTCAGAATTGAAGGAGAAGTAAAGCGTTTTCCAAACACACAATATCTAAAGGAGTTTATCACTACTAAACTGGCTTTACAACACACGTTTTAGGGCTTAAGTTGAAAAGAAATGGAATTATTAACAAGAAAACATACAAAAGTAAAAATCTCATTGGAAACGATAAACATAGTAAAGGCAGTAAAGGATAATCAGTTATAAAGCTAGTTTTAAGATGAACTAAAACCACAACAATCAATTAAAGGATACATAAAATAAAAAAGTGTAAAATGTGACATCAAAAACATAGAACATGGGGAAAGGGAATAAAAATTTGGTTTTGGAATATGTTCAAGTTTAAATTGCTATAAACTTAAAATAGACTATTATACATAGAATGATATATAAACCTCACAGTAACCACCAAGCAAAAAAATAAAATAAATACACACACATAAAAGTGAGAAAATTAATTACATAACACTAAAAAAGTCATCAAACCACAAGGGAGGAGAGAAATAAGGAACATAGAGGAGCAATAAAAGCAGCAAGAAAACAACTAACAAAATGGGAATAAGTACTTATCTTTTAATAATCACTTTAAATGTAAATAGATTATATTCTCCAATCAAAGCAAGAGTGGCTGAATGGATAACAAGACACATCTATATAATAACTACAAGAGACTTGCGTTAGAAGGACATAGGCAGACTAAAAGCAAAGGGATGGAAAAAGATATTCCAAGAAAATGGAAATGAGAAAGCTAGTGTGGCTATATACATATTGGACAAAATAGACTTTAAATAAAAGACTCAAAAATTAAAAAAAGACAGATTTGCACTACATAATGTTAAAAGGCTCAATCTAGCAAGAAGATATAATGTGCATAAATAAACATTATAAATATTCATTCCACATAGGAGCACCAAAACATATAAAAAGCAAATATTAACAGACCTCAGGGAAATACTGATAACAACACAATAATAGCAGGGGCTTTAACATCCCACTTGCATCAATGGGTAGATCACCCAGACAGAAAATCAATATGGAATCATCTTAAAGAAACTAGAAAAAGAATGAATCCCAAAGAGTAATAAAGATCAGAGAGAAAACAGACTAAAAATACAATAGAGAAGATCAATGAAGTTCTTTGAATGGACAAAATTGGCAAACCTTTAGCTAGACTCACCAAGGGAAAAAAAAGTCTCAAAAGAAAAATAAATCAGAGAATTCACAACAGAAATACAAAAAATAAGAAACTACTATGAACAATTATATGCCAACAAGTTGAACAACTTAGAAGAAATGAATAAATTCCTAGAAACTTACAATGTTCCAAGACTGAATCCTGAAGAAATAGAAAATCTGAATAGACCAATTATTAGTAAGGACATTGAATCAGTAATCAACAATCTCCAAACAAACAGAACTCTAGGACCAGACAGCTTCACTGGTGAATTCTACCAAACATTCAAAGAAGATTTAATACTTATCCTTCTCAAACTTCTCCAAAAAAAAATTGAAGGGTAGGGAATGTTTCAAAATTCATTTTATAAGGCAAGCGTTAACCTAACACCAAAAACGGACAACAATACCACAAGAAAGTTATAGGCTACTATCTCTGATAAATGCAGAAGCAAAAGTCCTCAACCAAACATTAACAAAATGAATTCAGCAACACATTAAAAGGAACCTACACCATGATCACATAGGATTTATTCCAGGGACGCAAGGATGGTTCAACATTTGCATATCAATCAGCATAATACACCAAAGTAACAAAATGAAAGCTAAAAATAAGATCATTTCAATAGATGCCCAAAAAAAGTGCATTTGACAAAATCCAACATCCTTTTATGATAAAAACTCTCAAAAAAGGTATAGAGGAGATGTGCCACAACATGACAAAGGCCATACATGACAAACCTACAGCTAATATCATACTCAATGGTGAAAAACTGAAAGCCTTTCGTCTAAGATCATGAAAAAGAAAAGGATGCCCACTGTCACCACATAATATTGGAGATCCTAGCCACAGAAATTAGACAAGAAACAGAAGGCACACAAATTTAAAGGAAGAAGTAACACTGTCACTATTTGTAGATGACAGGACAGAATACATAAAAAACCCTAGGCTCCACTAAAAACTATTAGGACTAATAAATAAATACAGTAAAGCTTCAGGATACAAAATTAATATACAATAGGTAGGGAAGGATCACTGGTAAGATCCCCGGGTGAGACTTGTACGCCCACCCCCATCCTGGCCCCCAGCACCCACCCAGTCATCATCAAAGTGATGCTTGTCTTCAACAACCATGGGAAACTGCATCTCTCCAAGTTCTATCAGCTCAACTTGTTATTCACAATAACAAAGCATCAGGGAGACATTCCATTTGGTATCTAATAGAGATGAAATGTTTGTAATTTCCTAGAAAAAGGACTGTTAATTGGAGACTCTGACAACAAACTGATTTTTAGGAATTATGTAACATTATATTTTGTCTTCTGGGTGGATTCTTCAGCAAGTGAACTTGGCATTTTAGATCTACTTCAATGATTCATGGCAACATGAGACACGTGCTTTGAAAATGCCTGTGAACCGGATTTAATTTTCCATTGTAGATGAGGTTCACAAAATTCTCGAAGAAGTGGTGATGGGGGAATGGTACTAGACACCAATATGAATGAGGCTCTTACACCAAATGATACACAAAATAAACTGGAGAAACATGAAGCTGGCTTAGAGGGGGCTCCAGCCCATGCTCTATTAGCTGTAAAGAATATGAATCTTCCTGGGGCACCTGGGTGGCGCAGTCGGTTAGGCGTCCGACTTCAGCCAGGTCACGATCTCGCGGTCTGTGGGTTTGAGCCCCGCGTCAGGTTCTGGGCTGATGGCTCAGAGCCTGGAGCCTGTTTCCGATTCTGTGTCTCCCTCTCTCTCTGCCCCTCCCCCGTTCATGCTCTGTCTCTCTCTGTCCCAAAAATAAATAAACGTTGAAAAAAAAATTTAAAAAAAAAAGTATGAATCTTCCTGATAACCCAAGAAGTATTATAATTGGTGACATCAGTATAGAAATGCCAAATCTGCCCTCTTTAAATAAAAAATTTTAAAGGCCACTCCCAAGCAAAGTCAGAAAAGTCATTTAACTTTACCATGCAGTTGTTTACCAAAAATAGAGGAAGAGAGTCTCAACTTTTGTTCTTGGATTTAAGTCAGGGTACCATTATAGAGGTTGTATAAAATCAGTATGGAAGCTTTTCCTGCTCAGTGATTTTGAAATTGCATTGCTCCAATGTTATATTTCTCTTTTCTAAACTGCATTCCTATGCCCACCTAAGGCATGCTTCTATGGATTGGCTACTAAAATATTTCAATAAGTGTTTGAGACATTCCTTTAAATTATGTACAATCCAAAATGTTGGTATTTTGTATGGATCACAAGTGTAGCATTCCATAATTCTTTCTGCTATTTGTCACAATTTTTAAAGAACTGAGTATGTACTGCATGAAAACATTAGGAACTTTCTTAGTTTAAATAAACTCCAGTTAAAAAGGAACTTCTCTCTTAGTTTAAATAAACTGCAGTTAAAAAGGTAACTGGACTTTTTTTTTTTAAGTTTACTTATTTTGAGAGAGAGAGACACATACACAAAGTGTGAGCAGGGGAGGGGCAGAGAAAGGGAGAGACAATTCAAAGCAGGCTCTTCACCACGAGTGTACAGCCCAATGTGGGGCTCAAACTCACAACGCATGAGATCATGACATGAGCCGAGATCAAGAGTCAATGCTTAACCAATTAAGCCACCCAGGTGCCCCGGTAACAGGACTTCTAAAGTACCTCTCTGTTTGTCTGATACCTACACTTTAGCAATAATTTTTTCATGACCCTCTAACTCAGCTAATAAGGTATATTTTATCACTGTTAAAAAATATATACAAAAATCCATTGCACTTCTATATACAATAAACTATCAGAAAAATCAAGAAAACAATCCCACTTACAACTTCATCAAAAGAATAAAATTCCTAGAACAAATTTAACCCAGAGGGTGAAAGGTCTGTACATTGAAAACTTTAAGATACTGGTAAAGGAAATTGAAGACACAAATGAATAATCCGTCAAGCTCATGGATTAAAGAATAGTGTTAAAATATCTATATTATCCAAAGCAATCAAAAGATTCCATACAATCTCTATCAAAATTCCAGTAGCATTTTTCAGAGAAATAATTCTAAAATTTATATGAAACCATAATATATCCTGAATAGCAAAACAACCTTAAGAGCAAAGCGAGTGGTATCATGCTCCTTGATTTCAAACTACACCATAAAGCTATGGTAATTAAAACAGGATGGTATGGCACAAAAGCAGACACATAGATCAGTGCAAAAGAATATACAGCCCAGCAATAAATCCATGCATATATGGTCAATTAATTAATGACAAGGAAGCCAAGAATATACAAGGGGGAAAGGATAATATTTTCAATAAATGGTTTTCAGAAAATTTGACAGTTATGTGCACAAGAATGAAACTGGACCATTGTAATTTAAAATGGATTAAAGGCTTGAATGTAGGACTTAAAACCAGTAAACTCCTGGAAGAAAACATAAGCTGTAAGCAATTTGATCTTAGTGATTTTCCTTGGATCTGTCTCTAAAGGTAAGGAAAACAAAAGCAAAAATAAACAAGTACAACTATATCAAGCTAAAAAAAAAACAAAAACAAAAAAAATTTCTGCACAGCAAAGGAAACTATCAACAGCTAACAAAAAAAGAGGCAACCTTCTTGACGGGAGATAGTATCTGCAAATCACAAGTTTATTAATATCCAAAATATATTTTAAAAACTCATACAACCCAAAAATAAAACAAAAACTGATTTAAAAATGGATCTGAATAGACATTTTTTTTCCAATAGACATGCAGATGGCCAGAAGGCATGTGAAATTATGCACAACATCCCTAATCATCAGGGAAATACAAATCCAAGCCACAATGAGATATAACTTTACACTTGTCAAATGATGATTATCAAACAGAAAAAGATAATAAGAAGTGGATGGCACATCCTCACCACTTATTATCTTTGCCTTTTTTTAAAAACAGTATAGAGATTCCTCAAAAAGTTAGAAATAGAAACACCAGAAGATCCAGCAACTCCACTACCGAGGACCTACCTATTTGAAGAAAACAAAACACTAACTTAAAAAGATATATGTACCCTCACGTTCACTGCTAAATTATTTACAATTGCCAAGATATGCAAACAACTTAGATGTCCATTGTTAGATGAATGAAGATGTGATGTATATACACATAATAGAATGCTACTCAGCCATAAAAAATCATGAAATCCTACCATTTGTGACAACATGGTTAGACCTTGAGGGTATCATGCTAAGTGGAACCAAATCATAAGACAAATACCACATGATTTCACATGTATGTGAAGTCTCAAAAACAAAACCAAGGCAAAACCCAGATGTATAAATACACAGAACAGACTGATGTTTGCCAGAGATGGGAGAGAGGTGTTGGAGGGGGGGGGGTGTAAAATGAGGGAAAGGGACCAAGAAGTACAAATTTCCAGGAATAAAATAAGTCATGGAGGTGCAACGTACAGGATGAGGAATATAGTCAATAATAATATATTAACTTTGGTGACAGATGGTAACTAGACTTATTGTGGTGATCATTTTGCATCACATATGAATGTGAAATCACTATGTTGTACACTTGAAGCTAATATTGTCAGTTATACCGTACAATTGCTTTATGTCAATAAGACGGGCCAATCTTCAAGACAGTGAAAAGTTTATTTAATGAAATCTTTCTGTTTATCTGTAAAAAAACAAAACACAATAAAACACAAAAAAAACAAACAAAAAACTACCCAATTTGTAAACACTCACTGCCAAATTCTCTTAGTCTAACACTTTTGACTCACTGCATAATTCAGTGTGGTAGCCCGTGCTCAGGTCTAGTACGCTTTACTGCAAGCCTATACAGAAGAACAAGAGCTGACTGGCCAGGATCCCATCTACTGGAGTCCCAGTTCTCAGCTCTGCTGTTAATTCTCTGGGGGAATTAACTACCAACTATATGATGTGATTTTATAGGATCAGTAGAGCTTCTTCCGACTACTAAAGAAGTCCGATTTACTACTTGATATTTGCAAGTTAAACATTACAGATTAATTCCTTAATCTTAATTTTAGCCCTCTCTTAAATCTGTGGCACTTATTTGAGATTTAGGTAATTCTTTGCAGCAGGGTCCTAGCCAGGAAAGGCACTGCCCAAGAGGGTAAAGTGCCCAGTTCTCAGGTAGTATGGACATAATTAAAAACCTAAATAGAAAGAAGAGGACTTGGAAATAAACTTGATGTATTCCATAGTTTATTGTTGACTCAGGTTAAGGCACTGCCAAAGCCTGATTAAGAAGAGATTAAATATTCTCTGAGCAGGTGCTGTGACTATTAGTCCACTCTAATGGATTGCTCTATACTAAACCTTCAAGGAATTCTTTCTCTGATCAACAATAAGCTTACAACAGCCAATGATTTTCTCTCTTCTCCCTCTACTCTTCTCAACAAGTTTCTATGTGCCACTAGTTTCTACAAAAAATGACTCAATGAGAAAAGGTCCCTAAGATTTTCTTCTCCTTAGAAATTTGAAAAGCCAAACAGTGATCTTTTTTCTACATTCTTCCTTTCATACCAAGAGTTGCTATGTATCCTTTCCTTCAACTTACCTTTCAAAGTTTCATCAATCTTGACTGCATTTCTAATGTGAACTTTACAAGAGTGCAGTATAATACTGGTTTGTCAACTGCTACCTTCCAGATGTATTGCATTGAACTAGAAACATCCCCCCCCCCAAATCTTTATTGCGTAGGTTTATATGCTTTGCTGAACATAATATAAACCCAGCAGAAATATTAAATCATGCTGAGGTTAAATCTGGTGTCAGTGAAACTACTTCAGACAAACAAGATTGTTAACATATTAGTATCACATTGTGGGTAGTAGGGCATGCTAAGCCTTGATATACATAGGACAAGAGTGGGAGCAAGGAGCTGAAAATAGAACCAGGGGTAGGGATGAGCACTGGATGGATTTAGACTTGCCTTCCCCCTAGGAATAGCAGATAATTTATATCATAGTCCAAAAGAGTGGTGTTAGTTCCAAGCATCCCTAATGTTAATAAGGATTCCATCTGCTGGACACCAGGAGTCACCAGGCAAAGGCAATGCACAAAGTCAGGTGGGTGGCAGCCTCAGAGTTTGGGTGGTCCATTTAATTTGGAACAAGACCCCCTTTCAATGGCTGGAACTCAGGGAAACAGCATCCAGCTGCCAAATTACAGGGAATGTCAAGTGCTAGGCATGTTGACAAGATCCTAGTCAGTTGGGCTGGAGTTCAAGGCAAGCCTCCAAATCCAGCAGGGGAACTGAATTACTAAGCAGAAACAAAGACACTGTCCCACACAGTTTCACACAGTAGGCTAAGACTAGATGGACAGACAGCTGCTCACTGCAGGGGAGCCATGCTTAGGAGCATAAGACTAATTTCGGATTTAGGTGACTTTCAGGTATCATGTGACTTGATCAAGATTGACAGAGGAATCTGGCAGAAAGGAGCCTAGGGGCTGAAGGCATAGACCATGCAGATGAATGGGGATATGGAAAACAGAAGTAGACGCTTCATCAGTACAGGTTGGATTTTGTCTTAGCTGTAAGATTTAACTCTTCTTTTCCAACACAGTCACTTGGGATTCTGAATTAACCAGTCTTCTGGTCTATTGAATTAATTGTGAAATTGTCAGTTACCCTTACTCTAGCCCCAGTGGACTCCAACCAAATAAAAAGGCTGATACCCAGTTACTCAAATATTCTGTGTTTTCACAAATGTGTAATGAAAATCAGCGGCAAGACCTGGATCAAAAGCCCCTTTACAAGAGGTGAGAATGACGCAATGGCAATATTTGACATTGGATGTGGTAACATTTGTTACCCCAAGTACATCTTCTCAACTCAGCTGCCAGAATCTGCACTTCCACCAAGAGGAGTTAACACCTTTGGAATTCTTTTCCTGGGATCTTATCCCAAAGGCAATAACTGAAATATGGATTAATTTGCAGGTTTTTGAATTATCAGAGCTTCGCCTCCCAATATCAGGAAGCTGGGCAATAAGAGTGAACCAGGAATTTGGAGTTTTAAGGAAGCAGTGTTGAAAGAAAGCAGAAGATGTTGACAAGTAATGAGGAAAGTGCCAGAGTTCACCTGGAAAACTGAAACTGCCCCATACGTAATAATGAAGAAAAGAAGGGGTGGGGAGGACAAAGAGAGGCACAGAGCCTAAAAGCCAACCTTGGCTGCTCCATAACGTTCCTAGTGACTCTGAAAGCAGGTATCATACCTGAGGGTCTAGCAGAAATTTTAAAGGATGTCTTAAAAGGCTATACTACACCTACATTTTACTTATTTGGGGCTTATGGTACTACTCAAATAACACCCTCAAATTAGAAAAACAAAATGACATTCCAAAGGTGTAGTTTTCACTTGTTCTCCACTCCAAGTATTTTTTTCAAAGCCATTTTTGCTTCTGCACTCTGGCCTAGGGCCAACCCTCATCTTTCAGTGCCTTAACTATAGCCACCACCTTCTGACTGGTCTCTCTTCTTCCCTCCAACTCTGCCTTATTGAACTGAAAAATGCACATTTTGTCATTCCTCTGATCAAAGTCCTTCAATGGTTCTCAATTGTGTACAGAACAAATTCTGAGTGTCTTAAACAGATTGCATGAAGATTCTCTCCCATGGTGCTTCTGACCCATCTGGCTTTTTCTCTCATTTGGGGACTCATACTTTACCCTCTAACACCAGCAAACTCTTTGTAGTTTCCTGTACCCATCATGCCAAGTCTTATACTCCTGAGCCTTACTGGAGCAACTCAGCTTGTAGAAATCAAGTATCACAAAAGACATGAAGAAGCAGGGGCCAGTCCCTAGGCTCAAATTGCCATATTAATTTCCCTTCTGCTTACAGAAGGTTAGTTTCATTGTAAAGATGAAAAAATGCAGAGACCATAGACACCTTGGCATTATCAAGCATTTATGGAGAACCCACAGAATACCAACTTAAACATGCAAGATGATCACATTCGTTTATGAATTACATGAATTCAATTATGAATATATAACTGTATTCCACATTTGGCATCTTTAAGTATCCTTAAAGACTAAACAAAATGAAAAACTATAAAAATTATTTCTGGATTAGTAACATGAATCTTTTTCAATACTCAAAAAAAAAAAAAAAAACTCATTTAGTACAAGGAGCTTGCAGGGAGTGGCCTCCAAAGAGTAACCCAAAGTGGAGATGTTAGATTCCTTAACCTGACCTTCATGTTTTCAGAGTGTCTTTTTTTTTTTTTAAGTGACCAGCATGAATCTATCAGGTTTGGACTTATTTACCAAGCTCCTGAGACTAATCTATAAAATAAGAAGGATATTTTTTTTTCATGAATAAGAAATATAACTGCAAAAGGAACTATCAATTTTAAATGCCACCCAACACATTCTTGCCCAGGATGCAAAGTATAATCAACATACCTATTAATTTGTAATGAGAATCAAAACTGCTGAGACATCAAACAACCAAGCTCTCTGACTGGTACATATTCTTCCCACAGGCATATAGGGAGCAAATGAGGAGTTTCTTAGGGAGAATGTAATCAAATCCCTAATAGTGGCATGAATAGAATGTTTGATAACATCGACCTAAGATAATGTGTTGATAGGACTAAGTCTATTCTCAAGACCACAAAGTTGACTGGTGTGCCTAACATTTAACACTTGAATTCACATTTTTATTCACTTCCACATAAGTGTCATGGAGTTTTTCTAGATAGGGTAATAAATGCAATAATCCAATCAATTGCTAACAGCCAGGTAGCCATTTTCTCCTAAAGCTAAATTTTCATCTTTCTGCTCCACTCTATTATTTGTTACTTCCTAAACTGAATCCTCAGAATAATTTATTTTTGCTATTTCCAAATTCCTAAGAAATGGAAGACAAATCTTAATATTTTAAGAGCTCTTAAAAAATAAAAATATCCTGATAAAAAATGATAAAAGAAAATAAAGGCAATTTAAAGATAAAAGTATTCAGAGAATGTATATATTCATTTTCTCCAGGACCAAAAGAAATGCCAATTTCAACTATGTCAAGATACCTTTAGAGTTATCAAGATGTCAACCCATGGATACACAAACACAGGTGTATTTTTTTCCAGGATTGGTTAAAAAAAAAAAAAAAAAAAAGCTCCCGCTGGTAATTCTGAGGCCACTTGTGTATGGACTACTGGTTTGGAAACCATCCCTTCTTCTACATAAGTTTTCCAAGTTGTATCCTATTTATGGTTAATAGATTTTTAAAAATCCAAAGCTCTGATAGTGATAATGAAGGATTATATTAATAAACATACTCCTATAGTCTTTGAGTTACAACAGGTGACAGGCTGTAACAAACTGAACCAGTATCTTATTTTTTCCTCTTTGGTACTGTTGAACCCTGTGCCAACTGCATCAACACAGTATTTGTAGGCAGGAATAAGCCCATGTTGTTACATTGATACCCTGAGTGACGTTGATCTGCACAGATTGTGTCAAGCCTTCTTAGCATCTTAATTAATCTGCTTCAGTTCTTAGGAAGTATTCTTTATGAGACAGAACAAATTGTAGGGAAATGGACTTCATTTATTAATTCCATTTTCCATCACTGTTAAGTGATGCATGTACATTCCCAAAAGATGTGAAGGCCAAAGCTCATGCGTGGGACCTTGCCTGCCCACTCCACTCCATAGCCCACTCTGTCCTACCCCTTCCTTTGTATCAAATATTCTCTGTACTTCTCAACTTGGCCTTTAGGAGTTTCAGTATTCATTCAACCCTGAGAGAAAGCAATTTTGCAATGATATCAAGAAGTTGAAAGTGATTTATATACTTAAGTAGCTTTATTTTTAACTACTTATCATAAGGAGATAATCAGTATTTTTATGAGGGAAGGACAATTATTACTACACTCTTCATATAACCTCTGATTATGGAAAAAGATATATGATGTTTATATAAAATGATATTTTCTGCAACATTACAATACTCCTGAACTTGGAAATACCTTAAATATTCAACAGTTAGATGTTGAATCTCAACAGTTAGAGGATAGAAAATTGAGAAGACATTAAAATATAGGTTTTTGATTTATAAGCTAGAAAATGGACATGTTTATAATAAAATTTTAGGCATTAAAGTTTCAATGAAACACAATTTCAATTTTGTATACATAAAAAAGTTGTGTGCTTTATAAATAACTTGAGGGAATATTACCAAAACTGAATAGTTTAGGTGGTAGAATTAGAAAATAATAAAATAAAATTGTCCTAAGAGTTCCTCCCTTAATCAGCATGTCAGTCTTCCCACTTTAATTTTTATCTCAAAGTAGTAACTAAATACAGTAATAAATGCAAAAGTAACTGCGCCTTGAATTAACCCACACTTACCCCAACCTGCTGGCAAGATGCAACCACTATGCATTCTTTAGTTTTCTTCTTTCTCATGGTTACCTCCATTGCTAAGCCATACTCATATATTAACATTCAATATTCTCTTTGCTGTACTGTAATAGACGTCAATTTAGATATATGTTTTTTGCTCTCCATCATCATAATAGCTTGGACCATTTTCAGTTAACACTATAAAAGTATTTGATATTATAAGTAATTTTTATTTACTGAGAGCCAAATAATATATAATATATTCCCTTTCTTATTGGTTTTCTTTTACAACTAACTACAAGTTCCTTGTTTTTTCCCCTCCTTCTTCCAACTTCTGCCATATAATAATGTCTTTAGTTCTCTGGTTGACATTCTATCAAGTATTATACCAGTCCCCACTTTGTCTTAGAGATGTCTCTCCTAGAGTTGCTGTCCTTCTCCAATCTGGGTGGTTTTTCTCCAGGTCTGCTCACCAGTATCATCATTAGATGTTTTCTGTTTTGTTGTTGTTGTTGGCCCCCGCACCCGCACACCCCCCCTCCCAATCCTATGCCACTTTCTGGCTTGGATAACTTTCTAATTTTGAGTACATACTACCCCCCAAAGTAAGAATTTTTAAGAGAGAAAGTTTCTAAATTCTTGTGGTTTAAAATGTCTTTATTATTTATACCTTCACACTTGAGAGTTCATTTTGGTTTAGACTTTATAGTTTTGAGTTCTTAGGTGGATAAAAATTTAGGGTTTTGTTTTACTGTTGGATTAAGCACTGGATTATGAAACAAATTCTTAAGAAGGACTTTTACTTTGTAGTAATACATAGTTATACTCCACTTTCATTTCATCCTCGTTATTGCCTTTTTGGCTTTATTTCATGTTTGTCTTTTAAGCACCTTAGAGTTTTTTGTTTTGGTTTTTTTTTTTTTCTTCAATCCAGCCTGATTATATTATTCCACTTCTATGAAATAATCTATTTGCATTTAATGAAATTACTGGTACATTTAAGTTTAACTCTGTTATTGTTTTTTAAATCTGTCTCCTCTGTTCTCTTTTGTTTACATTAAATATTTTCATTATAAAGTTCTATTTTATTAAACATTTTAGTTACACTGAAGATTACAAAATACCTAACTTATTGGAGTCTGATAGTGATTTCTAATACAAAGTTATAATAATGGTACATATGCCACATTGTCCCTAAACAGACAATCCAAGACACTAAAACACTAACTCCATTGACCACATTCCAGGCTCGTGTTTTTGTTTTCTTATATTTTAATTCTATACTATAATCCAGAAGAATTATTAGAATTTTACATATATAAATACCCCTACCCTGTGCTCTTCACTCTTGTGTTACAAAGCTTCCATATGGAATCATTTTCTTTTTGTGCCAAAGAACTTTTAGTGTTTCTTTTAATAGGAGTCTGCTGGCCACAATTTTATTTTTTATAGCTGGAAAACTATTATATTTTTACTTTCAACCAATATTTTATGTGGATTTTCCTTTAAAAGTTACTTTAAATGTATCCTTATTTCATCTATTAAGAATTTAGCTGTCCATTTTGTTATTGAAGTTAACATTTGCCCCTAATTTGAAGATTTTATATTTCACTTTGGTTATTATCAATTAAATAACAACAGGTCTATGGTTTGTTTTTTTTTTTTAATTTATCCTGCTTGGGGTTCATAGAAATTCTAAAATACATGGCTATTTTTCTTTACTATAATTTTCTCAAATAGCATTTCTTGACATGTTTTTCCCACTATCTTTCTCCTTTCTTTACTGACCTATCTACTTTCCTATTTACTAAGCTCTTAACTGTGTCCAATCTGCTGTTAAACCCAACTATGGAATCTTCATGTCATTTATACTCTTCTAGAATTTCAGTTTTATTTTTTAGAAATTAAGGCGGGTAAAATCAAGATCTTTCCATCTATTATTAAATATATTATTTACAGTTATTTTTTATTTATTTTTAATTGTTCTTAATGTTTGTTTTTGAGAAAGAGAACAAGTGGGGAAGGGGCAGAGAGAGAGGGAGACACAATCTAAAGCAGTCTCCAGGCTCTGAGCTGTCCCTGAGGTGGAACTCAAACTCAAACTACAAGATCACGACCTGAGCCAAAATCTACACCCAAGCAACTGTGCCACCCAGGCACCCCTATTCACAGTTATTTATAGATTATGTCTGATAATTGCCAGGTCACTTGTAGATCTGTTTCTATTGTCTGTGTCTTCTCCTGTAGTTGTTTTGCTATTCCTGGTAATTATTGACTGAATCCTGTTTATGTATGAACATTTATAGAGTCTCTAGATAAGTGACTCCTTCCAACTTCTAGTAGTAGTACTTAGATTATCTTAGTCTGATCTGATTGAGCTAACTTTAGGACAATCTGTATGTTCTAAGGTCAGCCTATGTCTGAATTGTCCTTACTCCAAACATATATCCATTAATAATATGAACAGTTTCCTAGAGTTCCTCATTTATGATGGATTCTGAACTCCAATTTTTTATTACCCAAGCACCATGAGAACACTAAAAACTGAAACTATTTTGGAGCCTTTTGCTCCATGGCTATTTAGTCTCAGGCTCTGCTAAGACAAGTGAGTAAGTGGAATCTTAAAAGCATCAAGAAATTTATATTAACATAATTGGATTAGGGGACATAGATATTCTAAACAGTGGGGGGCAATAGGAGCTTAAAAGCACAGAGACCAGAATGCAAATGGAGGTTTCTGGGGGTGGTAATTAAGCAGTGTAATTAGAATGAAGTGTGTGTCCTGAGGAAAACTGGCAACAAAATTTTAGGAAGATGAATTGGCCCCAGTCTATACAAGGTTTTGAAACCCAGAGCTTTCAATAATTTTGGAAAGATTATTTCAATAAACCTGAAAAAAATGATATGCATTGAGCAGATATTTTTTTCTTAAAGGCAGGGAGAAAAATTATATTTTGGATAGGCAAATAAAAGCCAAATGGATAGTTTAGGAAATGTTACATAAACCAGGCCTATATAACATTTGGAGAGAATAAGGAAGTCACAGAATGCAAACAAAAACAATTTATGCCTTAAGTTGAAGTCAGTAATTATTTCTTAGGGCTTCCCAAGAATAACATCTATCACAAAGTCTTAGGTTAATGTAAGGATCTTCAAAGATCTAGCTGTGCTTCCTTCATACTCTCTGGTACTATACAAGTACACAGGAATTTATTTACATGCTAGGAAGTAGGTGCTATTGTTGATCCTTACCTATCCCCCCATTTTGGGGGAAAAAATAGCCAACTGTTGACAAGAGTTAGGTATCTCATAGGAATCAATCTACAGTAAAATGTCACAATGTTACACAATCATTTGAAAATTATCTTTTCTAAACTTACAAAGTCTAGAGTTCTAGGAGTTATATATTCTAACACTACCACTTAGGAGTATCTGTCCAGAATGGGGACGTATGCTAACTACATTTATAGATAGTTCCATGTTTATATGCTATCAGCAGGATGAAAGCAAGCATGATATAAAGCATGCTACAGAATATGGGGACTGGAAAACTATTCCAATCACAACATGGCACTGCTGACAATCATACAGTGAATTGCAGTCAAAATGTCTGATTGAAAATCCTTTGGAGGAGAGACGTTTTATATCAGAATGGCAGCCAACCCTCCTCTCAACTCTCATTCTCCTCTCCTTGCTATCCAGTCCCTCAAAATCCATGAATATTCATGTTTAAATTAATAGGCACAAGAATCGACTCTAGTATTAACTTCAGTTCTATTATTTGCTATATTTAAAGTTCTACGGAGTCTAGCTAGTGATGTCAACTTCTTTCTGTGATCAACAAACGGAATGTGTAGTTTCTGAATCAATTCTTCCCTTTCAGCTAGTTATGCCATTCTCCTCCTACTGCCTGGAATAGTGAAGAGGGTTGCTCCATCTCTCACTATGGGAGCATCAGTGCTCATACTTTGTCAGTAGAGTACCTTGGGATGCAAGATGCCTTGTTATGCACATCCAAGCTATTACTACTAATTGTTCAATTAATTTGCTATTGTATATGGATAAAAATAATGGGTTTGCCTTCTTTGTCGAAATGCCCCCTTAAGCACAATTACATTGCAATATCTGTGCAAAGGCGGTCCACATGCATCGTCAGGTAATTGTCACTGGAGAAAGCTCCATATGCTAATGAATTCTCTTTATCACTGAGAGACAAACGTCCCTGCAAGACTTCTCTAAGGTACATTTATATATCAAACCAACGATAGGCCCAGCCTCATCATAAGAAGAACTGGGAAACTGCAAGTGCTACATCATCATCTTCAGCTCATTTGAGGCATTAGCATTTTGCCATTATCATTTGTTTCCCTGTTCCACCTTCTCCAGGGTAATAGATGTGCTGTGCCCTCAGGGTGCCTCCCACCCACAGACTTCAGAGGATGCCTCCAACACTGAGCCACAGACAACATGAATGAAGGTACAGATTACAGCTGTAACTTCATTAAAAAGATCTGGTGGTGTAGAAGCAATAGAGAGATGTGACCAGAAAGCACAGCATGGCTTCATGATGAGGTGTTCTTGTCTCCTGGCTCTGGATCCACAGCAGCAGCTGAGGTGCTGGTAAGAGACACTTGATTCACTACATTATCTGTGGGGAATTACCCACTGCCTGGTCACACAGGATAGAGAATTTTATATTAAACTGGTAACAGTGTATTAGGTTCTCTGTAGATTAGTTTATAGCACAATAAAGCCAAATGAGTGAGGCATTTGTAGTGGCCAGAGAGAACTGGCTAAAAATCAAATTAATATAAATGATAATATCAGTGACAATACTTCCATGTTTTGATTAAAGCATTCGAAACTATGCAAAACCCTTAAAGGAGCTGATGTCATCTGGCAATGTCTGATGACTTACTAGGTTGCCTTCATTTACTAATTCTTATGGTTGTATTAAGTTCCCCCTCTTATGAGTTAGACACTCTCCTAGGCACTGTGAATATACAAGAATTCCTACCCAAAAGGCTCTAAGCCTAGTAACTTTCCTGAAATGCCATGCTGCAGAAAAGGTTAAAGATCACCAATCAACTATGTTTTGATTATCATATCTAGGATATGAATTTGTCACCCACTGCTCAAGAATCTGCCTCTGAGATATTGTACCATCACCCACAACAGACCCTCAGTAGTACCCAATATGGCACCAAGAATGCATTGTTTCTGAGTGTTGCTATTCACTGCATATGTCTGGCAAATATTTATCACATTGTGACTGCTAGACAATGATGACTAGTCTACAAGTCTTTTCCACCCTTTCAATGCATAAGTGTTGTGTGCACATATTTTTAAATATTTATTTACTTAGGAAGAGAAAGCATACATGAACAGGGGACGGGCAGAGGGAGAAGGAGAGAGAGAATCTTGAGCAGGCTCCATGCCTAGCATGGAGCCTGATACAGCGCTCAATCTCAATCATGAGATCAGGACCAGAGCCAAAAATCAAGACTCAGATTGTGTGTACATATTTTGATTAGTATTTTCCTAATATGGCTATGAAACCAAATAACTGGGTGAAATGCTCAAGAAGATTCAAATTTCCAGGACCATTCCATACACTCTGAATCAGACCACAGGATTGAGAGCCTGGAATGTCTATTGTTTTTAAATATCATAGGTGCTTGTGGAAGCACTTGGCCATGGCTGGAGAACTATCGATATCTGGGATAAACATTTCCTATCACTTTCCATCATAAAATTCCTGACCTGTGTTCCATTTGCAGCTAATAATTTAAAGATCTAATATATATAATATATATTATATTATATATATTATATTAATCATAATCATAATCTTTTACATATGTGTAGTCTTATATGCATTGGGTTTGTCCTGTCTCCTAGTCCTGGGATCAGATGAAAAGGCCTTGGAAAACTGAAGCAATTAACTTTTCAGTCCTTTTGGACTCTGCACCTTTGTACAAACACAGTTTTGCAAGCAGGAACAAACACCATTTAATTAAACAGAAACGTTGTATGGTGTTAATCTGTTCGGAAATTGTGGCAACAATTAGCATGTTAATTAATCTGCTTCATCTCTCTGAATATTCCTCACAAGAAATGTGAAGCAGCAGAAATTACACAGGCAAGGTCTCCTCAATTTGTGGTTTTATTTGGCATTACTAGTGAATGGTACTGAAATCCAACATAGGTTTCTCCCTGAGGTCCAGCCACTGCTTCCCCATGTATTCTGCAAAATAGACTCTCAGAACCATCTGACATAGCCCCAATAATGCATTACGTTTTAGTGTATCTCTGAACCCACAGCAGCATCTGGGAACTTGTTAGAAATAAAAATTCCCCATCCCTACCCAAACCTACAGAGTCAGACACTCTGAGGATGAGCCCAACAATGTGCCTCAACAAAGCCCTCCAGGTAAGTCTGATGCACTCAAAGTTCGAGAACCACTGCTGTAGTTAATAACTTTTATATCCTTTCCTATACTGGGCACTATACTAAGCATTTTGAGGTCAATTCCACTTTTAATTGTCTTATTAGTTGATGCCAAGTGATAATTTCTATTTCGCCTGATCCTTTATTGTCTAAGTAATCTGGTCATCAGAATCCACAAAACTGAATTGATCATCTAATTCCTGAGAATCGGTCAGACCACCAACCTGCCAGGAGCCAATATGACTGAACACAGAGACTTCATTCATAAATCATTTATATCATGAAACAGGAAACCAAGGATGTAAAATTCTTCATTCTCAAATAATGCATAGGATGAATTTTAAACTATAATTCCAACTGAATAATGAACCCACCAAAAAAAAAAAAGTTCAATTCATCAGCATTTACAAATACTGTCTCAAGACAACCAGAGTTTGAGCTTTGCAGTGATTCACTCACTCACTCTTAATTCACACCTTTTCATTTATTCTTCTCAGAGATGCAATGGAAGGTGTGACAATAACAGGACTAGCCTCTTAAACATTCTAGAAATCACACATCCAAAGGAGTGTTCTCACCTTCACAGTTTTCAACTGCTCTTTGGAAAGTGTGTACCCTCATTCCCAGTGTTTGGATTTCACCTGAGATCTAGTTTAGAAGAGGTCTTTCACTGCCTAAAACACATTTATTTCAATAACCCACCAGGAGACCAATTCATCTGAGGGGCAATTTACTTTCATAAAAATGTCCATTTAATTAAAACAATTCAAGTGTGGTAAATAAGGTTCATCATCAAAGCCAGGTGATCACACCTGGGCATTACAGCTTTTCTTGATCTAAACGTGATGAGTTCAGTCTTATGATATTAAATCTGGATCTGAAGGTCATTTTGACACCGGTGGGGCCACATATAGCTTTTGTTAAAGGTGACTCTTGAGTTTCTAAGTTTTGGTACTCTGGCAAAAATACACATGTATTTATTCTTTTAACAAATTTTTTATTGAGCTTCTATACTGAACCTGATGCTGAGCTGCCAGCAATCAAAATAGACATAGTACCTCTCCAGATAAAGCTATTTTTAGTAACACCTTTGTCATTCCAAGTTTCAGGTAGCCTTTGACTGCTGACATACTTTAGTAATCAATGGTGAAATTACAGTTGTGCGATTGTAGTCATCCCTCTTTTAATTTAAAGAAAACATTATACCTCAGTCCTGTGAGGCCAGTAGTAACATACAGGTAAAGTTAGGCAAGTTGTCATTCTCAGCTTAGAAGTGAAGGTAGTGAACAAAGATAGCAAGGTTCACACATACTCAGGTGTCATGTTAACCACTATCATGCTAAGCTTACTAAGTTGGAACATAATCAAAAGAGATTAATATAAATAATTCCAGTACTATCTAAATGCTTTATTTTTTATTAACTTTGTAATTTTCTTTTTCAAAAATATTTTTATTTTTTTTACAAAATTTATTGTCAAATTGGTTTCCATATAACACCTAGTGCTCCATCCCAACAGGTGCCCTCCTCAATGCCCATCACCCACTTCCCCCTCCCTCCCACCCCCCCCCCCACCAACCCTCAGTTTATTCTCAGTTTTTAAGAGTCTCTAATGGTTTGCCTCCTTCCTTCTCTGTAACTTTTTTTTCCCCTTTCCCTCCCCCATGGTCTTCTGTTAAGTTTCTCAGGATCCACATAAGAGTGAAAACATATGGTATCTGTCTTTCTCTGTATGGCTATTTCACTTAGCATAACATTCTCCAGTTCTATCCACGTTGCTACAAAAGGCCAGATTTCATTCTTTCTCATTGCCACGTAGTATCCCATTGTGTATATAAACCACAATTTCTCTATCCGTTCATCAGTTGATGGACGTTTAGGCTCTTTCCATAATTTGGCTATTGTTGAAAGTGCTGCTATAAACATTGGGGTACAAGTGCCCCTATGCATCAGCATTCCTGTATCCCTTGGGTAAATTCCTAGCAGTGCTATTGCTGGGTCATAGGGTAGATCTATTTTTAATTTTTTGAGGAACCTCCACACTGTTTTCCAGAACGGCTGCACCAGTTTGCATTCCCACCAACAGTGCAAGAGGGTTCCTGTTTCTCCACATTCTCTTCTCTCCAGGATCTATAGTCTCCTGATTTGTTCATTTTAGCCACTCTTACTGGCGTGAGGTGGTATCTCAGTGTGGTTTTGACTTGTATTTCCCTGATGAGGAGCGACACAGACACACAGACCAATGGAATAGGATAGAGACTCCAGAATTGGACCCACAAAAGTATAGTTACTTTAATTAAACATCATTATAACCTTAGGATCATAATAGCACACATCTCCTATTTTACAGATGGGGAAACTGAGGCACAGAGATAGAGTAATTTGCCATGGCCACATAACTAGATGGAGCAAAGTCAGGCTTTTAACCCACACATTCTGACTCCAGAGACAGTGCTCTTAACTGTGAAGCTACTATTTCCTTAAAGAAATGGCAATATGAACATAAAACATTCATAGCTAAATGTGGTTGTATTGCTGTATCTGCTAGGCAAAACCTCTCCTCATTCAGGGAACTGGCCCAGTAACTGACAGTCCTTGGGTCAATAAGAGCAAGGTCTGGCTTTGCCTTTGATTTTATTGTCCCCATCCTGATCAGTTCTTTTCAACTGCATTAACCTAGAACCCTCACAACCTTGAATCCTTGTTCTCCCAGTAAATTGGCTGTCATACCTTTGAGCCCACTGTCTGTGTTTCAATCTGTTTTCTGGTTTGGGGGGCTTTAATGCAAGTCTTCTGCTTACTTTACTTTCCACTATGATACTACCCACCTCACTCACTCTCTGGGTCTGTGCCACTTTCTCTCTACTACTTTTTCCATTTGAATTCAATGTGGCAAAAGCTAGCTTTTACCTCTCAACCCCACCTTCTGAAAGAAGCAACTTGCTTCACTGAGAGTGGTATTAATAAATCAGTAAGAAACGAATTCTCCATGTCTATTGTCTCTGGTTTCTGAAGCCAGGACAATGAGTTTCATCACCACAAATTATCTCATATCCCTAATCAAGAGCACACAGATAGCACAATAACCTCAACCTTTTCTAATCCATTAATATTCATGAATTCAATACATTATTTTATCATATATTACATGCACAATTGTACAATATTACCATGGGAACTATCTTCCAGAGATCTTCATGGTTTGCTCTTTTATTTTCATCAGCTTCCTGTTCAAATGTCACTTATTCAGAGACTTCCTTGTATAAAATAAGACATCTCTCTCCAGTCATGTCTAGACCTCTCACCCTCCTTTATTTTCTTCATAGTATATATCATCATTTGAATGTTTTTATTTACGTCTTGAGCTCCTTAGAGACATTGGACTAGCATATTTCATTTAGTTTCCCAATGTCTAGAAAAAGACTAAGAATAGAGTCATTGGTCAAGAAATATTTAAAAATGTAACAAAGATATTGTTTTTCAGAATGTTAAAAAAAAACTCAATAAAAGTAAGCTTTAAAAATGTGCTTACCGAGTGCTCCTTATGTTACTAACACTCATTTTCTGTGGCTGTAAATGGTAGAAATATGAAAAATTTCTTATTACTTTATGCTAATTTACCAAATTACACCACTTGGGTAACATATAAGCATTATAGGAGTTCAAAAATGGAACTAAAATTGGTCAAGAAAGCTTTACTGAATAAATATTGAATTTTATCTTGAAGGATGGATGGATTTGGATAGATTGAGAGGTACACATACTCACACACATTTTTATGTAGCTAGTGAGATGATCTCTTGCTCATAGCCATTAGATAAAAGAACTATATTTTAAGGTCTATATTCTATGAAATATGATCCCAAACAAGTAGATTGGTTTTTGTGTTAGATTTCCACCCTACAATAAAGATGGCTTTTAGATAGGTGCCTGGGTGGCTCAGTCTGTTAAGCTTCCAACTCTTGATTCCAGCTCAGATCATGATCTCACGGTTCGTGAGTTTTAACCCAGCATTGGGCTCTACACTGTCAGTGGGATTCTCTCTTTCTCTCTCTGCCTCTCTCTAAAATTAATAAACATTCTTTTAAAGATGGCTTTAGAGAACATGTACTCTAACCTTTAAGAGGTGCTTGAGCCCGAGGGCTAGGATTCTTTAAGACAACTTAGTAGTAGGTATAGCAACTTGCACATAGGGAGCACTACCAATAAAAGAACACTGCTGTTAAATTTCAGAGACCTCACATCTTATTCCAACTCTCTAGAATCCCACATGTACCTAATCCACAACTCTTTAATAGCTCTGTGATTCTATCCCTCTTTCCCTACCCCTCCCTCCTTCAACACACACATGCACAAAATGACTACAATAATTTGAATTACACACTCAGTGGCATGTGACATATTTAACAATGGTTGAATTAGAACTTGTGCAAGAGACTGAAACAATGAAACTTTGGATTATAATTCTATATGCTGAAAATATACCACTTCTTCCCTGTTTTGGCCTAACCTCATTCTCTTTCAAGAACAAGTTCAAACTATACAACTCACTACTCTTCTTGTACTTAGAATTCATTACTGAAGAACATAGTTCCTTCTTGAATTGTTTGTTAAATGAGAATAATACCTGTACCACAATTATGCAGCTAACAGATTAATACAACATCACTGATCTCAGAGTAGATTGTGGACCACAAAAATCACTAGTTCAGCATCCTTATTTTACAGACAGGAAGTTGGGGGGGGGGGGGGAGGAAGGTCCAGTAACTTGTTCAAAGATCACTAAGCTAGAAAGTGGCACAAACAGGATCATGACCTAAGTCTTCAAACATCTAAGAAAAAGGCTTTTGTATTCAAATGTGCTTAGAAATAATCTTACAAAGTAATTTTACAGAAGTTCACAGCATAATTATGTCTGAGTTTCTTGTTATAAACTAGATATGGTAGTGAAGCCGTAGAAAATGATCTTATTCTCCATCAATATTGTCCAAAGTGTGTGAAACAGAATACAATCCCCAGGGAATAGATGTCATTCCAAACAGACTTCAGACCAGGATATAGAAAGTCAGGAAGAACATTATTCCCACTATAATAAACTACCATCTAATCTATAAAGATTATAAATTTTCTTGAGCCCAGAGAGCTTGTATTTCAGGGCAAGCAGTTAGTAAAGTCAGACACTAGTCTGGGGCAAAGCATAAGAGGAAGAGGAGGCCAGCATACAAGTGGATAGATAAAGAATTTGATTAATTTTTTTAGCGAATTGTTATAGGAATGTGGAGAGCATGAAGGCATGGAAAGCCTGGTTTGGGGTAGCTACAAACACTAAGTGGGTTGTCACTCATTCTCGGGCTTTTCTCCACACACCTCTACTGGGGGCTCATTAAAAAAAAATGGAGGCAAGACTGTAAATCAGAAAATCTTAGCAGTGTAATCCTCAGGGAGGAAACCAGCACAGGTATGAGAAGGTCACAAAAGCCTTGCTTGCACTCTTTTCCCTTCAGAAACAAAAGCTTTAAGCTCCTGGGGGTAAGGGTATCATACTGTGGCCCCGGGGTACAGCTGAAGAAGGCTTACAGCTGCAAGTATAGAAGAAAGAACGGAAAGCAGGTAATAAATCATCCTGGGTTCAGACCATTGGTCTTCTACTTCTTGGGGAAAGACAGGATCATGAAAAAGGCCTACTCCTGAGACCCAGACACACTGGGCATGATTGAGGCTAAGGGTGGACCTGGATAACCAAGAAGACCTCTGGCCCTAACCATCAGGCTAACAAGTCTACTACCACAGGAAAATCAGGAGCATAGAGCAAGAGACTGTTTATGAGGAAAGAGAGTACAGGGGAGGCCAAAACTGGAGTGTCAATCAGGAACACTAAAGAAAAGCCTCCAGCAAACTAGACTCCATCCTACATACAAAGGACTGAGAAATCTGAAGTTAATGGCACACTGAAGGTGAGCATATGAACTAGAAAACCCAAATTCAGCTCAACTACTGACTAAATTTAGTCAACACCCCACAATGGCAGCCTAGGAAATTAAGTGATGTGCCCAGTATAAAGCATACATATTCTTACCTCAGTCACTACCATTACACATAAAATATCTCACACTCACTCAAAAATAACAAGACGTATGAAAAACAACTACAACCAGGCCATTATCTACAGGAATTTTTTCAAAATAGAATCACAGGGGTACCTGGGTAGCTCAGTTGTTTAAGTGTCCAACTTTGGCTCAGGTCTTGATCTCACAGTTCATGAGTTCAAGCCCCGTGTCAGGCTCTGTGCTGACAACCCAGAGCCTGGAGCTTGCTTTGGATTTTGGGTCTCCCTATCTGCCCCTCCCCGACCCCCACTCATGCTCTCTCTCTCAAAAATAAATAAACAAAAAAAATTTTAAAGCAGAATCACATATGATCCATATGTTGGAACTACCAGAAATAAAATTTAAAAGATTAATTAAATATCATGAATATGTTAGTGGAAAAGGTAAATAACATGCATGAATAAATGGAAAAATTTTAACAGAAACTATAATAAAGAGTAAAACAAAAATGGTAGGCATAATAAGCCATGATAACAAATATTAAGAATGTCTTCCACAGACTCATCAGTGGACTCAAAACAGCCAAGAAAATGGTCCGTGAACTTGAAGGTCAATAGATACTAAACTAAAAACCAAAAAACAAAGAGAAAACACAGTGTGGGGGTAAAACAGAATATAGTGAGGGGCAATACCAGATGTGTGTTTGGAATTCCAAGAGATGTGAAAGAAAATTTTAAAAAAATATTTGAAGGAATCATAGCTAAACATTTTTTAGAATCACAGAGAATCAAAAAAACTTTAAAAAGTTTCATATTCAAACTACAAAAAGCCAAAAATAAAAATAAATTTTTAAAGGCAGTTAAAAGTGTTTGAAGCAGAAAAAGAAATACGGCAGACTTTTTGTCAAAATCTATGCAAGCTATAAGACAATACAGCAACTTTCTCAGGGTGCTGAAATAGTACCAAACTAAAGGAAACTATCTTCCAAATACAAATGAACTCCTTTTAGACAAACAAAATTTTAGGGAATTCAATACCAGGAGACCTATATTACAGAAACAGGGATCTATTAAAAAAATAATTATTGTAAGTATTTCAAAAGCAACTTAATATAAAAGACCCATTTTTCTTATTTTTAATCACTATAAAAGATAATTAACTCTGGAAAAAAACAGTCACATTGGACTTTGGGTACATAGAATATATAAAAATGATGTATACGACAGGAATAGCAAAAATTAAGTGGGCAATTAGAAGTACAATAATTTAAGGTTATTGTACTACTTGTAAAATGGTGTAATATTTGAAAATAGGTTGTTATTAAAGATATATACTATCCACCTGAGAGAAACCACAAAAAATTTTGAAACAGGCATAGACAGGTTAGTATTGAAAATTAAAGAATTATTTTTAAAAATGCAAAAGCCTGAAGAAAAACAACAAACAAAAAAAAGCAGATGGGATAAACAACTGGCAAGATTATCTATCATCCATGTCGGTAAGCTTAAATGTTTAAACAGAGTTAAAACAGAATTTCACAATGAATAAAAATGTAGCACCCAACCATATGCTATCTCCAAAAAAAAAAAAAAAAAAGTAAACTACATAAGATTTAGACATATAATTTGTAAATAAAAACATGGGAATATATACACATGTATATAAATACGTACATATTAGAGTTGGTATGGTATGTATCCCATACTAACTCTAATTGAAATATATATAGCAAATAAATCCTAATGTTTATAATAATTTCAAAGTAGATTTTGGAAACATATCTATGCTTGGAAGCCCTGAACAAATGTAACTTGTATAAATCCTTGTATAAATCCTTCCCTAAACTCATTGATTAGATTTTACCTCTTTCTCCTCTGTACACCCAATTTGAACCCTTATCACAGTGATGACCTCTGAGGGTAAGGATCTAGGACTAATTCTAGCCAATAAATTGTGAGCTGAAATAATATGCCCCTTCTTGCTCTGAGCACTTAATTGCTAAGTCCAATAAAAAACCCTTTCCTTTCCTCTAGCACAACCATGTTCAAGCAGATCACAGGTCCATCTACATGGGTTTTAGAAAAATATTTGAGGAAGAAACCATAGTGACTCTGGATGACATGAAAAGTAAGTGAAGCCTGTGACCCATGGGTCAAGTCAGTTGCCTGCTTCTGTAAATAAAATTTTGTTGAACACAGCCAAGACTATTCATTTATATATTGTCTATGGGTGCTTTTGTGCTACAGTGGCAGAGTTGAATAGTTGTGATGAGACTGTATGGCCCACAAAAAAGGAACTATTTAGTAGCTAGTCCTTTAAGGCAGGGTTGGACTGGGGTGAGGCAAATAAAGCATCCAGAATGTAAAATATAAGGAGGCATTTACTCTCAGGGTCACACAAGTACTAACTGCTCTTGCACTTGGTAACTGGAATTACCAATTTTAAAGCAATGGTTAGATTCAGAAATGCTGAATCATACCTACCATGTTTAAATACTGTATGGCTCACAGGGATAAAAACATGGCAAAAATATTAGATTTTTAAAACTCATTGTGACCTGTCACAATTTTCACTATCCTGTAAATCTGTACCTAAGCCCACGGATTAAAGAATCAGTATCATGCTTCATGCACATATCTAAGTCTACTTTAAAATAACTTCAAAATATAAATGATTCAATATTGCAAAGTGTTCCTTTTTCATGTGTAACTGCAAAGGATATTGTGTAATCCTGGAGTACATCTAGATCTACAGATTAGAAGAACATGAAGAGAAGAAAATGGACACGTGGCACTCCTGGGAAATGACGGTTCATTATGCAAGAATTTATTGTATTCATGCTAAGAGGAAAGATTTGACAAATTAATCTGTCTTTCCTCTTACCTAAGCACCACTGCTCAAATCCTTCCTGCATGCCAAAACAGAATCTAGGACACCAACCACATCACGGCCGATAAGCCTTCCAATACTCCTTTGTAGTCACCTTGTTCTGAAGATAGGATATGAGGGGGAGAAGGAAGTTTCCCCCTGGGACCTAAACAGTGATCATTAAAGAATAGATGTTTAAAATTACAGGTCATGCAGGATCTTGAAGGACAGAGGAAATAAAGGATCTTTAAAACAAAAATGTGGTTACATGTGGAGCTCTCAAGTGCAGGGCCCTGGGTAGGTGTTCCTTTGGACTGGACTGCAAGAAGGGATCAGTGTGAAAAAGGAACAGTGAGGCTTACAAGTAGAAAAGACTAGGCATCTACTGAGTATCCAAAAAGAGCTGAGCCCCTAGACAATGGCCCAAGGTCACACAAACTGCCTGCTTCACTATTCAACAGATCTTGTCCCAAAAGGCTCTAAAAAAATGGTCCTCCTGTAGCCAGACAGACTAACTCACCACCCCATACATCTTTCTCCTGGGTTCATTACCTCTCAAGCTTAGGTGAACTGATGTCCTTCAAGACTCCACATTGAAAAGCCTTCTTTTATATCTGCCTTCTGCCCATCTTCCCAAATCCCACTATACTCACTCCCCCTTTTGCCTTGCCTCTGAAAAGAGGTGATAGACTGCCATTCATTCATTCGATTTACTCATTTGTTTTCATCAACAAGAACTTTTTTACTCTGCACCTCTCATGTGTAAAGCTCAGACAGTTAGTGAAAGGCAAAAAAAAAAAAATGGACAAAATGTCATCCCTCTCTCTAGGAGGACAGAGAGGAAATAATGGGGAACAGGCATCTCCTGAGGACCTGTCTTGCTGCTGCCTTGTGCTATTTTAGTTTAATCCTCAGACCAGCCCTATAATTTTATACTTAAGGGAAATGAGAATCAAAGAGGTCAAGGTCACAGAGATAACATACCTAATCTATAACTTGACATGAAATTTCTGACTCCAAAGCTAGATTTTCTTACATATTTATAGTTTATTAAAAATATGCATATACAAATACTATAATAAAAATCTACAGAGTTTGGGGAGTGGAGGTGGTTACTGGAAGCAATTTTTCCTGCTCTTCCAAATATCTGCCAAGAGTGCCAGAAGGAAAGAGAAAGAAAGGTCTGCTTCAGGCCAAATAATGTGAACAATCTGAGACCGAACACTGTGTCTTAGTTCACCTTCCAAAGTGCTCAGCAAATAAGAGATACTCACCATGTGCTATAGAAATGAATTAAATGCCAAGAGGGCCAAAGGGGAAAGTAAACAGGCAGGAAGAAACATTGGAGACAGAGCTCTGGAGTTTAAACTCTTGGGGCTCAGCAAGCAAAGAATGGACAATTGTACCAAAGATAACACTCTGGATGGACCCCAGGGGGCAAATTAGGCAAGTTAACGAGTCCCTGCCCCTCTCATTTTGTGGTTTCAGTGATTAAAAATCTGCACAAGGCCCTTATCCCTCCTTGCTTTTGGATGGAAGAAATCTCCCTCAGGGACAGATCAGCTTATAAATAGAACCTCCTGCACTCAAAGGGAGTGGAGCAGAGGATATCCTGTTGAGTTGCTGTTGAGGAAGCCACCTGCCCAGAGAACGACCTAGGGAGTTGTCAGCAGGGTTAATTACAGAATAGCCAACTGCAGGATTCTGCCAATCACTTGGGTAAGTTTGAAGAGCAGTTGTCTGGAGGTGCAGGCAGGCAATTCCACTGCCAACTACACAACCAGGCCAGGCCAAAGGCAGGTTTGATCTAGAATTCCAGACAATAGAAACTGCTTCCCTGCCCCATCTGCACTTTAGGTCAACTGGGTAGGGAAGGCATAATGCAGTTGGGTTTCAAATTCAAGTTTGGAACCCTCAACTTGGTATGGTCTCTGTCACTCTTTCCATTTTTTTTTTTTTGCCTTGTATTTTGTTTAAGTGTAACGAGCTCATGAGTCCCACAACCTATTAAATTCTGTGGGGCAGAAGGAACAGCAACTCCAGGTCCTCTCTATATTTGCCTATGTGAAGCCCAGCACATTGCATGTGGCAGAGACTTAAGAAAAGATAATTCAATGAATGTGTTAATGAAATGCAATGAAGTGGTCCTATTTTTCATAAAACTTGGGGCCTACGGTGCTTTCGAGGGTTATACTTTGGGGATTGTTTGATCTCTCATTATTTCAACATGAAGGAGACAGTGAACAGAAACTGCCACTAATCAAGACTGTGTTCAAATGTCTCCAAAACTCGGTAGCTTCCTCTTCTTTTCCTTCAAGAACTGGCTCCTTTGTCTAGTTCTCTACTACATGGACCTAGTTTGGTTTCCCACTGTTCTCCAATCCTTATCTAAGTCACACTCCTGAGTTCACCGATACCCAGGTAAAGACACTGCTCAGGTGTTGGACCCCTTGTGAGTGGGTTCAAGGCTCTAGGTATGCATGGCTGGATCAGAATAGAGGGAGACAAAGCTCCAGTGAGAAAAGAAACTGTGACTCTAATCCAAAGGTAACATGCAGTCAGAAAAAAGAGTAGCAGGGTTGGCATCTGAGAGTGTTGAGTACAGACAGGACTAAATGCTAAGAACAAGGCAAATGGAGCAATTATGCAATTGTGCCACGGCCAGCCACCGCCAGCAAGGGTAAGCTAGACCAGCACCTAGTCACAACCACACCAGGCAGATGTGGGCATTCTGATTAGAAATTTAGGTCCGGATGAACAACATCTTTAAACCCACCAGTGGTAGAGGCCCATCTGCACACTAACCATCTCTGCCCTTTCCTGCCCCAGGCTGTGCAAGAATCTCTGAACTGTCCTTTTTCCCTTATGCTTAAAACCTTCTCAGAAGTTGCTAAATTCTGATACTCTCTGGCATGAGGGACACAGCAATGACCATGGCAGACACAGTCCCTGCTCTCTCAGATTACTTAGGATCCACTCAATTATTTGTGCTCTTCCCCCAGGCTTAAATTTTTGGCTTGGCACTACATTCCTCCATAAAGGCTGCCTGTATCCAGCTTACTCCTTCAGTTTCTGGTCCAATAATGGAGTAGGAATCGGACTTGCAATTCCCCTATCCATGAACTCAGGCTCTTCACTCATTAAGGTTTTACTGCCACACAACCTATAAAATGCTGCAGTTATTCTTGGCCTATTAGTTTCAAACATCCTTCTTAAGGTGATATTTTGGTAGAGTTTTACCTTTATATAAGATTCTTGTTTGGGCTTGCATCATATGCTTTCCATTCCAACAGACAGCTGCTACCAATCTCTGTTTTAAGAGTTCAATTTTAAAAGATCAAATTATGTTCTTATTCAAGAAGGCTAAGTACAAATCCCAGCATCTTCATGTGACAACCTGTCCTTTCCAACCCTCCCTATCTATTCCTCCCTCACCTCTCCTCTGGGTATACCAGTTGAGCTCACTTAATCTCCTTTCTTCCTGACTCCACCCAGCTTATGAATAAATGAACAAAATCAAAGAAGGTGACCCCTCCATGATTTATAAGCCAAGTCATTGACAACCTCTGAAATACTCAGTGGCTCTACTATCTTCTACTCCTTTGGTAAATATGTAAGGACCTCCATTTCTCAAAACGCATCTGGTATTCACTTTGCAACTCAACAACTCAACAAGAACTGTTTAGAACACAGCAGCCCTTAGCTCCAGCTGTGGTCTCTGTCCAGAATCCCCTCCTTGCCATCCTCATTCTCTGAAATACTGATTAAACTTTGCACTAATATTTATTTAAATGCCTGTGTCTCATGTTCTACTGAGGACTGTTTCCAAATCTGTAAGATTGATCAGTGCCCTCCCCCAATTCATATCCACCTGGAACCTCAAAAGGTGTTCTTATTTGGAAATAAAGTCTCTGCAGATACAATTAGTTACAATGAGGCCATGCTGGATTATAGTGGACCCTAAATCTAATGACTGGTATTTCTGCAAGAGGAAGGAGTGGGAAATTCAGACACAGAAACACAGAAGACACACCCACAGAGACAAACACCATGTGAAGACAGAGACTGAAGTGATACATCCACAAGCCAAGGAACACCAAAGATTGCCAGCAACTATGAAAAGCTAGAATGAAGACATGGAACAGATTCTCCCTCAACCTCTAGGAGGAATCAACTCTGCCAACATCCTAATGTCAGAATGCTAGCCTCCAAGAAATGTGAAAACAAATTATTTGTTTGCCACCTACCTAATAGTAATTTGTTACAGTATCCCAAGAAGACTAATATGGTATCTCACTCTCAATATCTAACAATGGGATTCACCATTTATGAAAAGTTTGGCTTGGGACAGATCACATTACCTCTAATATTAAAATGGGGATAATAATGATAGCTTTCCCTAGAACTTATGTGAGAACAAATGTAGTAGAGTTTAAAAAAAAACTTTAACATGGACACCATAAATATTAGCTGTGTGAATTGCACTTCTACTATGATTTAAGTTATATTATGAAGAAGGTAGGGGAAGAGGAGTGAGGGAAATGAAAGAAGAAAGAAAGCAAACTAGCTCATGAGTTCTAAGATAAAATGATTTCTATTAATCCCTCAAATTCTCTATTATTTTAGAAATGTAGGATTGTATTAATCCCAGTTAATTTTAAAGACACTTAGAAAGGGAGCCAACAGAACACTATATTTGACTCTCTAGTGTCAAGGAGTTAAAAATTAAGAGCTACTATCTGCTGAAAATTTTCTAGCTGCTAGAATCCTAAGCATTCGGTCTGCATCATCTTAATTTGCCCAGCTCTGGAGCCTGTACCATATGCCCACTACACACAAGCAAACAAAGCTTCCAAGAGGCCTCACCACCTGTCCAAAGTCACATGGTCAACCCAACTCTAAGGTTCAAACCTGTGTACTGAGCCACTACTGACTACTACACTTTGTTCTCACAACTAAAGAAGCTGGAAAACACACCTGCCCCCTGCCAGGGTCACCCCCAGCTGTGGCACTTCCACAACCCATCCTGTGGCCTCCCCATGAAGATTCACGCCTTTCCCCAAACCCCTAAGTTCAGTGGCAGGTGCATCCCTGTCCCCTCACTAATGTATACTTCAAGGCTGTTATTAACCTGCTGGAATCTGAGTTGCTGCCTCCTACTTGGGCAATTTTCCAACCATTTAGTGGCATAATCATCAGAAATAAGGATGTAAACATTTCCTCCCTGCAGCCTGGGAAGAGGGCCAGAGGACTCAACCTTGGTGAATTCCCTGTGGGAAGCTGCTCTTTGGGCAACTCTGTAGAATCAGGCACATCAGATGACAAACTTAGAGAGTGAAACCATTCCTTGCCCCCCTCTCACTTCCCTGTTACATCAATAGAACCTATACTGAAAGTCAAAATAGATTCAGCAATAAAAAGAAAACACAGTGCATGCTACAACATGGAGGACATGGAGAACATGATGCTAAATCAAAGCAGCCAGACACAGAAGGCCACATATTCTATAAATTCATTTATACAAAATGTCCAGAAAAGCAAACTATTGAGACAGAAAGTAGATTAATGGTTTCCCGAGGCTTAGGAAGAGAAGTGCAAACTGTAAACAGGTACAAGGGATGTGCATGAGCTAATCAAAATGTTCTAAAACTGGATTGTGGTGATAGAACTTAATATATTTACTAAAAATCATTGAATTTCACACTTAAAAGACCCAAGTTTTGTGGAATGTAAATTATACCTCAATAAATATGGGGGGGGGGGGGTTTGTTTGTTTGTTTTGTAAGCCAGCTCTGGCTTTCTAAAATTCCTAACTGGAAATTCAAGAAATAGTAAATATGGACTCCAAAATTCAGAAGAGGAGGTCTGATTTGGGAAGCTATGCTAATACTATAGAATTTTCTTCCAGCTTTGGAAACATAAAGGGAAATATCTTCTATTTTGCACTGTTGCACGATTCACCTGCTCTGTAACAAGAGGACACTGAGTTCATTTCCTTAGTATTTTCCGGGGAATATAGTTAGAGTGCAGTCCCAACTCTGTCACTTATTTGGTAAAAACTCTTGGTAAGTTATTTCATCCCTCTGGGCCCCGGACTTAATCTGAAGAATGAGAAGTTGGATCTACATTATCAACTCCTAATATTCCTTCCAGTTCAGGAATTTTATAATATTTGTTGCACACCAGATATACCATGCTAGGCAATATCTACACTCATTTAGTCTTCTCAACAACCTTAAGGAGGTTGAATCATAAACCCCATCACACTGATGAAGAGGCTGAGCCAAGGTGCTGCATTTCGTAATCAAGGTTACACAACTAGTAAACAGTAGCCCCATGATTCAAGCCAGGAACTTTCAACTATAAACCACAATGCTCCCTAAATTCCCTTCCAATCCCAAAACAGACAATGGCACTGTACTGTTAGATTTCCATAATAGGGGCACACTAGGGCCTGGTTCTCTTTAGAATTCTATGCACCTGTGATATAGGCACAAAACACCAACAATGCCTTCTAGAAGATACAAACACTGTACTAAATACTGTACCATGATTTGCAGGTAAGTTAGAATACAAATTCAATAGCACCCAAGACCAAAGATTCAGAATCTAGGTTTAAGTCTTATGCCTAAATTGGAATATATAAATGAATATAGATATATAGACATGTACATATAAATACATATATGTGCTATAGGTATATAGCTAACATTAGGAAACATAATGCAATAGAGTTTTAGAGTCTCTTATAAGGTACAAAAGTTTGCAAGATACAGATGGCTGACAAAAATGCAAGAATTTCTCAAGCTATTGATTTATTATAGACAGAAGCATTTTTCCCCACTCTAACTGGCCTGGAAAGAAGTGTGGCCTCATAACTGTAGCTCCAAACTCCAAAGAGAAGAAGTATTTCTACCTAGTAAATGCTGAATCACTCTAGTGCTATTTTTAAGTAAATTTTCTCTAGAGATTTTATTGGAGTTAAGTTATTCTGCTAGGTAAGATCTCTCACACATACTTCCCAGATGCTACTAGTGCCCTTGTCATGACCACCAACATAACTAGGACCATTACCACCACCACCACAACCACCACACAATACTTAGCCCACAAATTAATCCATCTAGTACAACTATCTACCTCTTACCAGAGCACCTGTGTTTCTTTAACGAGAAATGGTGGTTGCTGACCTCAACCAGTCTCTGGCTTTTTTAGGTCAAATCCCAATGGGTTACTGGGCTGTCAGTCATGTGCAGGCTCAACCCTTAAGCCCTGAGGCAATCAACATAAGCCAAACCAACCACCAACCCAGTAGGTAAGTTAGACCTAGAAATAATCAACGGGATTGTTAATTATTATGAACTGTTGTGTGTTGGGAAGGTCCATGTACTGGTAAAAACATCATTCTGTGGCCAGCTTATTTAACAAGAAAATCTGTCGATACTGCCTACTTGACCTTTATTACTGAGCCATGATAAGAGTTTTCTTCATCTTATAGGAAGCTCAGTGGTAAAGGGGACACCATGTTCTCAGCATGGAATCACTCTACTCTTGGCAATTTTTTAAAATTCTACTCAGTTTTCTGCCAATATCCTCAGTATTCTGCCAATGTCCCACAACATTACTAAAGTTAGAATCTTTTGATATGGGGCCAAATTCTCATCCCTATGGTATTTCCTCTGCCCTATTCTTCCTCCTGAGATTGGACTCTTCCTCAAATCATGACTTAGGCCTGGAATGAACTGAACTTTTCCCTCTCCTACTTGCATGACCTTGGGCAAGTTAATTGAACCCTGTGAGGCTACATTTACTATCAAAAAAGATAATAACTCTCTGGTTGAACTACCCAAAGAGAAGTAAATGTGTCTAACTCCCCCGAAGTGCATAATGCATACTTAATAAATGTTGCTTAGAAGTATGCTTTTAAGATTATATGCAGTCTGAAGGTAAGCAGTATTTTCCTATGTCTTTCTCGGGTAATTAGTCATGATACTCTAAAGGAGAAATATATAGAAAACAATTAACACATATTTGTTAAATGAATAAATCCACAGCGCCATAAAATGCAGCAAACAGCCTTCAAGAACCAAAGGTGACAATATTAAGTGTCCAAAACACAAGGTATCCATGTTGAAAGCCTTTATACAATAAGCATCCTTGTCTGTTACCCTGTTTTCACAGTAAAACTGTCACTCACAATATTATATATTTTACATTTTAAGGAGTTACCACTTCCCACTCTGAAAGATGAAAGTGCTAAAAGCTCATTTTCTCTGTTCACCCAGTTAGAGCACAGGTGGGTAAACCAGGCTTTATAAATCCATGTACCCACAAACTGTGACAGGAAACCAGTTGACAAAGCTAAAGATTTGCTTGCCATACTGCCTACAAGGGTATGGCAACAGCAAGAACCATTTTCCCAAAACTACAGTGATGGTGGCTCTAGCAACACTCAGTTCTATGCCACTGAGTCAAGTGGTATACCCAGAGCAACAATACAATTTTCACATCATACCTAATGGTGGCAGTTGAGCCTGTTTCCCTGAACCTTCTAGAGATTCTATGGTTTGCCCAATATATTTTAGTTAATTCCTTTTGGACTTAAGTTAGCTTATATTGATTGACAGTGGTTACATTTAAAACACCTGATTGAAGCAAGCAATGTGGCCTCAGAGAAAAGGGAAAATAGGGCCTTAGGGAAATGATGATTCATAAGTTTGGCAGTCTATGGCATGCAGTGTAAAAATATAAATTATTTCCTACAGTCACTTGGAGTGATATGCCCATTGAAGGCAAGGCTTGAGAGAGCCATATGGTTTCTAATATTTTTAATTAAGAACTTGCACTATAGAACTGGGGGTGGGGGATATGCTTCAAACAGTATTGGACCACCTGAAGAAATAGCATGACAAGATCAAAATATGAAGTTCTTGGCTCTAGGAATGGGCAGTAAAAAAAAAAATCAGGAACTCTCTGTGATTGTAATAAAATAATCTCTTACCTCTCAGAGCTACAGGGTTAAGATAGTTGAAAATCAAACTGTTTGATCCTGTAGGTTGCTGAAATATGGCAGATGATCTTGTCAGATCTTTTTAGGTAAGTTAAAATATTAATAAAAGAAAATGAAATCTTAGTAATTGTAACGGGGGAATATGAGAGGAGGCAGATGACACACACCATACCCTAACACCCAACATCTACCATGACTCCCTTGGCAGGAGACTTTTTCCCTTGCTATTTCAGTGATTTCTTCCTTGCATGAAGACCCTATAATGACCCAGGTTGTGACATGTATCTTAAAAAGGGATGCAATTTTTGCCATGCTCTACCCAAATGCCCCATAATAGCTCTAAACACTTAATTAAGATGACACAAGTATGAGGCAAAAATCAGACCCTGAAGCAAAGGTTTAGTCACAGAATGAAAATTAGAGAACATGTATGAGGATGCTTCTGAGGCCACTAGACAAAGGAAAAGAAAGTTGATTTGAAATTGTAGTGAATGCATCGATGCCAGTGCAATTATCAGATGCTGGATTCAATGTGTTGTCATGAGCAACTGGGAGCAGTTCTAAATATTTTCTCAGTTATTTGACCAAAACCTGGATTCAAAAGTGATCTAGAGTAAATGAAGTTGAGATGCCATAAATCCCTTAATATACAATATACAAAAAGAATACAGAACTCAGAGACAGGAATATTGGAGTGACATTATCCTGGTAAGCCATTCACCCTAATGTTCCCTAAGAAAACTGGACAACAGGGGTGCCTGGGTGGTTCAGTCAGTTAAGCATCTGACTTCGGCTCAGGACATGACCTCGCAGTTCGTGGGTTCAGGCCCTGCATCAGGCTCTGAGATGTCAGCCTGCTTTGGAAACTGCTTTGGATTCTGGGTCTCTCTCTCTCTGCCCCTCCCCAGCTCGCTTGCTCTCTCTCTCAAAAATAAATGTTAAAAAAAAAAGAAAACTGGGCAACATATTTTCCAACAACATACTGAAAAAACACTTTATTTTAAAGACCACCAGGATCCTGAAAGTTACATGAAATTATTATTTCCTATATGCTAGAGATGCTGAGAAGTCATTCATGTTGGCTTATTTCAGAAGAAATACTAAAGTAAGCATATCTCTATGATCAAGGACAAGTGCCATCACTTACCTTCCAGAGGCAAGATAGGCTGGATAACATGACAGGTGACAGGACCTGAGAAGTAATCATAGGTTATTTCCCATGCAAAAGACAGAGGGTGTTCCCCCATCCCCATCTTGCCGGGTTATGTCTCCTATCTGGTTCTGGGCCATAGTTTAGTTTGCAGGGCCCTGACCATCTTACCATTCCCAAGGACATCATGGTTGGCCAATAAGGTGATAAGTTCATGCTGGGAGATGCTAAATAAACAGGAACTAACAGTCCCCTCAGTGCCTTGATACACTACATACATGCCAGCAGGCAGGAAATGTTGCCAAGAAAACATAGGGGCCTGACATTTCAGCAGAGTCTCTGGGGGAATAATCTAGGCAACGTCAAGAGAGACACTCTGGAGAGGACAGATAGCTCCTTGCACCCTCTACAATTTTAATACCTCTTTTTAGATGACAGAACCAAAATAACACACCTGAACATGTTTTACAGGCCTATTTACCAGAATACATAAAGCTGACAACTTCAGGGTACTCTAGCCCCTACAATAATCACTTGGAAAGTTTGTTTACACAGATTTCTGGTTTAAACGTTTTTGATGCTCCCTACCCTAGAATTAATTCCTGATTCAGTAGCTCTGGTGAGTAGCTTAATAACTTGTATTTCTAGTTAGTTTTCGTGTGATATTGATGCTGGTCCCGGGATCACTGTTTGGGAACCACTGTCCTAAAAGAAGAGAAAGCTCTTCAGGTTGTTCGGATCCTAACCTAAGAATCTTTGCTACTTACTTTTTTTAATGTTTATTTTTGAGGGAGAAATAGAGCATTAGCAGGGGAGGGGAAGAGAAAGGGAGACACAGAATCCGAAGCAGGCTCCAGGCTGTGAGCTGTTAGCACAGAGCCCCATGTGGGGCTCAAACCCACAAACTGTGAGGTCATGACCTGAGCAGAAGTCAGGCACTTAATGGACTGAGCCACCCAGATGCCCCGAATCTTTGCTACTTATGATCTAACAGATCAATGATGTTTAAAAAAAAAAAAAGTATTTGCAGCAAGTTAAAATGCTGTATAGAACCTGTGGGCAAGCCACAATTGTAGAACCAAAAAGATGGTTCCAAGAGCTTAGAGATAAAACCATGCCCTCTTCAGCATTTAATAGTTCTACCATTGTGGGGCGCCTGGGTGGCTCAGTCAATTGAGTGTACGACTTCAGCTCAGGTCATGATCTCATAGCTCATGAGTTCGATCCCTGCGTCAGGCTCGGTGCTGACAGCTCAGAGCCTGGAACTTGCTTCAGATTCTGTGTCTCCCTCTCTCTCTCTGCCCCTAACCCACTCGCATTCTGTCTCTGTCTCTCTCAAAAAATAAATAAATATTTTAAAAAATTTTAATAAAAAAAAATAATAATTCTACCATTGCAAGGAAGCTCTTGGGTCCTGGTAATAACTATATATTTGACCAAAGTCAGACAAGTAACCTCATTTAAGTTTATAAGAAACAGAGCACCAGGACTTGATCCCAAACCCACGCCCTCAGTCAGTACCATCTCCTGCCTCCCTAGGGTTTTTCATGCTGGGCTTCACTTACACTCAGGTTTGCAGCAGGAGAACTGGTTTATATGGATATACTTGGCCCTGAAATCTTTTAGATTTTGAATATTTGCAAAAGGTTTACACCCTTGAGGCCAGATCAAAGTTTCAGCTCTGGTTCATGTTTGGGCTTCACTTTCCTTACCTGTAAAACCACGTTACATTTAGTAATTGCACCTATGTCCTAGTCTAAATTTTTATGAGTCTATTTCTTCAACATTCACATATCCTACACCCCCCAACAAAAGTCTTGGATTCCCCATCAATATTTGCAATGCTTCTAAATGTTATGAAAGCACTTTACATTTAATTCTTGCTGTGCCATATTCAATAATAGTGACAAACTATAAAATGAAAAAAAGGCTATTTCCTGTAGTTTCCAATCGCATTAATTACTTTTCTCTAAAAGCTCCAGTGAGTTTTTATATATTTGATTTTAAGATAATTTATATTTTTCTTTTCCCACAGACTTCATATTTTAGAGCACTAAATCCATTACATTCTCTAGACTGTCACAAAAAACCTTCCCCACAAAATGAGCTAAACAATGCAACAATGACAAGCTTTATTCTGTGGGTTGTAAATAGTTGCTAAGTATTAACCAGAGCCTCCGATGTCTCGACTCAATAAAACTCAAGACAAATTCAGATGGTGACATTTTCCTCTGTAATTCTTTTATTTCTGTACCCATTTAAGTGATTTCCAGAGCCTGTTAAATGTCATCTAAGTTACCTAAAGCTTGAGAAACTATTTTGAAGGGATTTTTTTAATGCAATTATACTTCTATTTGACAACACCATCTGCTATCAGCATCTCACTTCATCAGCTTCCGGTTCAGTTAACTCCTTCGTCACTGCAATTATCTGAATGCTGAGAGCTCTTTTTAACATGGGCCAAGGGGATTACCAAGTAGTATGGGTATATATACACTTATGGAGTTAAAATTACCACGGAGCTTTATTATACCAACTAATATTTGTTTCTAAATACAAATATAATAATTTAGAAATCCATTATTTATTAATTATGGCATGATTTTACTTCTGCAGGATCCTAGGTTGATATGTCGGTTTAAGAAGGCCTAAATTGAAATACTATTAATTTTTTCAATAGAACTACTAATAAAAAATTCTCGCACTTGAGTCTTTAATATTGAGAAGTATAGCGAACTACCATACCATCACCCTCACGATGAAGAAACTAAGTTCTCAGTTCACAAAGGAGAGAGAATACCCAAGTCCTGTTTTCCCAAAAGCATCTCTTCAGGTCAAGAGATTTCTGGATCTTCACACAATCATAAGGGAGGGTGCCTGGGCTTAAAAAATCAGTGTTAAATATCACATACCTGTTATATGAAGGTACTACCCTGAAGTAGCCCTAGTAAGTTCACGTCCCTTAAGTACAAATGACGAAAAACCATTATTTCTCATAGACAGTTTCAGGAATCAAGATTACATTGTACACAGAGTTTGAGACTATACACTGGGAGATGAGTATTTACCCATGACTTTAAGACTTGGTAGCAGGATTAATTCCAGAAGAAATTAACTTACATGCTTTGGAAATTTGTAGGTAGGAACGTGGCTTTACCAGGGGAGTTTAAGCTGCTCTAAGATGGATGTCAAATACCAGGCCACTTGTGACTGGTGGTGTATGACCAAGGACTGCCTTGGCACAAATGATGGACAAAGTTTACATCGTTGAGAAGATAACACCTCTCTCATTTAAACAAAATAACTACAACAAGAACATCTGAGGAGATGGTATGACTCAGAGAAATAGCTTAATTATTCATAATTTATAAAGTACTCTATAGGGCTCTCGAATAATGGAGAAATAAACAACTAGGATCCTATGGTTTAAAAATAAAATTCATCACAAAATGATGAAAGCCCCAAATTATCCAGTGTGACACCACTGATGAGTAAAACACAAACAGGTGTCTCACAGGTAAAAAAAAATAGTGAAGCCCCCTTCTCTAGAATTATAGGATACTAACCCACAGTGGCCATTTAAGGTCAAGAGGAGCCATCCTGGGATAAAGAACTGCAAAGGTCCCAAAGTACCCAAAACAAATGTTTGCATTTTCTTTAGGTCTTAAAAAGACTTAAGCTAACTGGGAATTCTCACCTATGTGTTTTGTTTTGTTTTGTTTTATTTTAACCCTCTTCCTGTTTTGCTTCAACATGACTAAATTTCTACCCTATACCGTCTGAGGCAATGTAGATCACGGCCACCTAATTCTCTCTTGCCCAAAGCATCCCTAAAAGTATAACTCCCTAAGATGTGACATCCAGGTATGGTTAGCCACTCACTCTATTGTAATAACTAGAAATCTTATACAACACTATTAAGTAAACAAGGGCCTTGGCACCAGTCAGCCCTGAATTTAAAAGCAAGCCACAACACATGATTGTGTATGCGACCTCAATTTTTTGAGCCTATTTTCTCAACTATAATATTCAACAAGGGCACACAACCTGTAAGCCTTGATCATATTTTGTTTTGTTTTTCAAAGAAATTTATTAGACATTCTTAGGTAAGACAATTGGAGAAGTCTGAATATGGACTGGATATTAGAGAATGTTAAGATACTGTTAATTTTCTTAAGGTATGATAATAATATAGTTAGTTGGGGTAATGTTTCTATTTTTAGGACATTTACCATGTATATTTTGGGATAAGTATCATATGGTCTGAAATATATTTTTAAATGGTTCAGCAAAAGGATAAAAGGTAGGTGAGTGGAGAAGAGAGGGAAATGGGGGAAGGGGGAGAGAATGATAGAATATTAACTACTGATGTTAACTGTTGAATCTACGCTAGTGGGGTACACAAGATAACAATTATGAAAAACTGGACTGATACTTCCCAAGAAATATCATGACTTCAAAATTTTGTTCAGTCCCATTTAGGCTAGGAAGCTACCACCCACATCCTGCACAGTGCACACTATTGATATTGTACCTAAAAATGTGTATCCTAAAGAAATATATGCATTCACTAAGATTCAAAACCAAGGATGTTCAGATTTAATATGCAAAAGTGTTAAATACTGACTAAACCAGTAATTTTTCTCCATAGAGATTTAAAGATACTTGTTAAAATGCTGTATGACTCCATCCTTCCTAGCAACTTCTGGATATTAGGTCTATTCAACAGCCTAACATCCAACTTATTTAATTATTTCAAAAATAGTGATCATTTACACTTAGATTTCTTGAAAATGTATAATCTGCTTCAGAACAGAAAGACAACTTAAAGGAAGACTTAAACTTGCATACATTATAGTCCCTTTAAGTAAACCACAATGTGTTCAACTTCAATAATACAATATAGGTATTTCATGAATGATGCATTCTTTGACCTTTTAGACTACTACATAATTGTGTATCTAGAAGATATTTTAATGTATCCTGATGCACTAAACAAAATATTGTTCATGCTCACTTGGTATTGGCCTGCCCCCCAAGAATGCTGACTGTATGCCAAGCTTAAGAAATGTATATTGGATTTAGTCCATATAGGATACTGAGACACTTCATCTTCCTTCAGGATGTTTAGATGCTTTCACAAAATGTCAACACCATCTTGAGTTGACATCCTTTTATTTGCCTTTAGGGATATTCAATCCTTCCTAAAATTTTCAGGGCATAACTACTGCTTTATTGTATATTTTTTCCAACTTAATCACAACTGTAACTTATATATGTAAACTCAAGCACATCATTCATCCAAAGAATATAATGCAGTCTTCACACATTAACAGCCAATCTATGATGACCTCATTTGTAGTTTTCCTGTATATACAGTTATACCTTACCATTTGTATTTGTATTTCATCATTTATACTTATAAAGTTGTGATAGTCATGTCACTCAAGTAAGGTAAAAAAAATCTTACCCATCATGGTCCAGTGGTCTTCAGGTAAACTAGCACCAAACCAAAACGTATTTTTATTTTCAGTATTTGTCAATTTCTGGGGTGTACATATTTCCCATTTAAAGACATCAACAGTCTAACCACCAAATCATAGGCATGCCTTTCCTGAGCTGAAACAAGACAGCTCCAGTATCCAAGTGGCCTTGACTCTACTTCGCGTATGAATTTACCAGTGCAAAAATCAAACCATACAATTTTAAAACTATGGTCATTAAATAAACCATATTTTAAACATTTCTACAACACCTGGGAAGACCTAAGCACCTCAATTCATACTCATTCAATCATTTATTCATTCTTTTACACAACAAGTATTTAATGAGTCTTTGCATCCTAGTATTATTAGCATTAGTAACCAATACAAAATCCCTGTGAGTCATGGGAAAATCTGTCTTATATACACTGATTTTTTTTCTTCCCTGTCAAGTCTCATACATCAAAGTTAAACATTTAAGTAGCCTCAACCTCAGTTTTACCTTATGTAAAATAAATTAGGAGCTGTCACAGAAGGATAAAATGGAACAGAAGTGTATATATTTTCATAATATGGCCACAATATACCTCATTCAATATGCTCCTCTCTGATGTGATCTTTCCACTCAAGATCACATCATCAATATGTAAGGTCTTTGACCCCCTCCTTTTGATTCTAGAAGAATTGTGATCTTCTTGAATCAATGCAATATGGTGTAAATGATGCTGTACAGTAGCCTCTAACTGGGTTTTTATTACTTCACTTTTCCTCACATTCATCGTCATAGCTGTTTGAACATATAAAAGACTTAATGGTTATATTGATACATGGCCAAAAGATATAGAAATCCTTTCAACAATACTTCAAATGAATATCTGTTAAGTACTAAAATGATCCACTTTTAAGGCACTGTTTGACACCTGACCCTAAAAGATCATGAACCCGTTTCAAAGTGCTAGTTCTTTGAGGTCTAGAGCTTCATGGGACAAGATGGTACACTCCATGTTCACCACTATGACCATAGGGTTTAGCATTATGTCTGGAATTTAGCAGACACTTGGGAAATATTTGGTGAAAAGTGTAAATACATCCAGTCCAAGAAGCAAATTCCAATAGAACAGACCTATACTGCTCAAGATAGGAATAGTGCTTTGTTTCACTAGATCTCACTCGCTGAGAGCTCTCCTTGGTGCTGAATCCTACACCTTGCCTGCAGTACTGACATAATTATTATCTTAGGAGTACATGGAAAATATGGGTTTCCCCGCCGCCCACCCCCCAGAGTCCTGAGTGGAAATGTGGAGTTTTTATTGCAAGGAGGTTTTTACACTATTGTAAATACACCAACCTAATGTAACTGTGCCCATGTAAGGGAGGGAGACTGAACAATGTGACTTTTATCCCCTCATTCTGAGACATAAAGAAGTAGTAAGCTGGGTGAAGGCAGTATATATTCAAGCATGAAAGATCAATGGCAAGAAAACAGAATCTTTCATTTCTGGTGTATACACACCACTGACCAGAAAAGTTTTGTGTGTGTCTAAATTTGAATTTTGTGGTTACCTTTTCCTTTCTTTGGAGAAAGCTATATACTCAGGGCTTTGAGTGACAGGCAACTAGCATTAAGATATTTCTCTTATGTTCTTTGGTAGTATTTCTTGTCATAAAAGGAGAAAATCCTTGACCCCTCACTAAAGAGTCAGGACTTTAGCCAACTCAATTTCTCTACCTGAGAAAAAGCAATGAGTTTCCTGTTGTTGATTAATACAAAGGCATTCAAACAACAAAAAAAGAATGTCATATAACTTATAGAGATGTGATTTTTTTTCTATTTATACCATTTAAACCACCTTAAGCTACAATCCTATGCATGGATTTACACCTCCATTCCAAGCTCATAACTCCATCACCTTTCCCACAAGTCTTCCAAAATCTCAAATCAAGTGCTCACCTTTGTCATATTATGAAAATTTCTTAGACCTTTAAGGCATTCAGACAGTAAAGATTATATAGAACATCAAAAACACCAGTAGAGAAGGAGAACAAACACCAAAGAAAATACAACACAGACTCTGTAAGACAATGGAATTAAGGACACCAAGAGTAGTAAAAAGATCCATTTAATGAATATGTATTACATACCAGGTTCCTTGTCTTTTCTCATGTTATCTCATTTATCCCCACACCAAATCTGTAGACTTATAACTATTTTTAAATAAAGTGAGGTACAGAGAGATTAAATGATGTGTTCTTTTATCATCTTTCTAGTGAAAAGGGAGCTAGGGTTCAGAACCAGGCAATCTGATTCTAAATTCTATGTGCTTCATCAGCCTAGCCCTAAATAATCAATACAAAATTCAAATTTTCAATATAGATAAATTTTCCACACTTTTCCTTCTTTGATTCACCCAAGAAGTATTTAATTCCAAAATTAATGAGTTTCCTGTTTTATACATGTGTTATTTTTTTCTCTATAAAGATCAATTGGTTTGAAAACAGATCCAGGATTGTTCTGTACCCATACTAGTATCTAGAATCATATATGGCCCCTGATGAGGGCTCGATAAGTATTCAGTTAAATTCTTAACCAGCTTTGAGTTTTTAAAAAAAATGTTTTTCCATTCTAATTTTTAGACCTAGGACTCACTCATAATTTTAAATTCCACATTTCAGATCCGGAAAAAAAGCTGAGAGAATAGCTAGTTATTGAAAGAAGACATGACTTGTTCAAGGTCACACAGCCAGGCAGTGGCAGAGCTAGGAAAAAAATCAATGGGGGATCCAACCACTTTTTGGCAGGAGGTGAACAAAAATTTTCCCTCCTGCAGATAAGGAAAGGAGAGTTGAGACAGAGTCAGAATGAAGAAGAAAATAAGCAGTTACAACTAGGAGCACCGAGGAGAGACAAAATGGGGACCTGGAGGAAATGTTTGATAGCTGGCATGTCCCTGTCATGGAAGCAGTAAAGTAGCACAAGAAAATGACAAGCTAATGGGAGCCCTGGTGGGAAGCAGCTGGCACATGTTTTTCCTAAACTGTAGCTTAAATTATCATTGGCATTCTTGTCAGAATGGTCTGGTATATTCAGACAACAGCAGTCACCAGATTTCTAGTGTCCTGGGTGGGAGAAGAGTTATGTCCTAAGCAAAGTTTAACCAATAAAGACAGCTGAGTGAGGAATCTTGGCGGGACAGAATAGATTTCAACATGGGTTCCAGAGATGGGGGGAAACCACTGTATGGATGTCACAGGAAAGGAGATATCAGCTTACCCCAGATAAGAATGTTCTAGCAACTAAAATATTCATCACCAGAAGGGATTTCTTTAAAGGAGAGCTGAATGACTTTCCTAGCCACATGGAACATTCAAGCAGAAAATGAATGTCAGGAATATACTGAAACAAATTTAAATATCAAGTAAGTTGCCATATTGTATTACTTTTAAGTTGTTTTCAAATCCATAGATTCTAATACTTGAAATTAGCTCATACTATAAAGTGTATTCCAAAGCTGTCCAGAGGAATGTCATCAACTCTTGAGTTTAAGGCAAAGTTCTCATCTTGACTTACCTTAGACCACAGACTAGAGGTAGTAACACATCACACATTTGTCTGTAGTACTTGATAGGTGATACAGCACTTCACTTTTAGGATCTCATGTGACCCCCTACTCCCAGAACCCTAAGGAAAGCAAGGCAGAGTACTGCATTTCCTATTAGATACAAGAAAATGGGGGGGGGAGGTAAGTCATTCAATTAGATCATGAGTTATGGAGTTCCCATTTCAGAGTGGGCACTTTCACAGGCACTAGGGACACAGAGGTGGAAAAACAGGCCTAGACTAAAACAATCCTCATGAAGACCATATTCTCGTGGAGAGAGACAGGCAATGAAAAAATACATATTATGTCCTGAGGGGATAAATGCCACAGATAACAATGATTCCAGGTAATGGAGATGAGCACTAACAGTATGAGGGGCATGATTTTGTAAAGGGTGGTGAAGGAAAATCTGAGACCTTTAGGAAATGACATAGCAAGACTTGAGTCTGGCTCCCCATGCACCACCAAAAAAAAAAAAAAAAAAAAAAATCGTAGGTAAAGGAAGGAAGCTAGGAAACACAAAGGCCCCAAGAAGAGATTTTTGGCATTTTCGAAGAACAAAAAGATCAGTGTGGCTGGACTAAACAAGGAGTAGAAAAGTAGGAGAGTAGATCAGACTATGTAAGGCATTGGGAACCATGTAAAAGACCTTGGCTTTTGCTCTGGGTGAGGTGAAAAGCCACTGAAGCCTCTGAGCATAGAAACCAATGACCTAATAGTTTAAAAAGAGCACTCAAACGCTATATAGAGATCAGAGGATTAACAGAAATATAAAAATGAGAAGAACTAGGAGGAATCTGCAAAATGCGGGCAAAAAGAATGAGGTTTCGGAACAGGCCAGTGGTAGTGAAGATGATGGGAAGGGATTGGGCTCAGGATTTATTTTGAAGGCAAGACACTAGAATGAATGCTGGATGAATGAACATCATAATACCAGTCTTTCCATCCTAATATTACTTGCATAAAGCAACTCCTGACCTTGGGCAAGTCATTTAACTATGCATCATCTTCATCAATTCTAAATCGAGACAATGGTAACACTAGCAAAAAAAAAAAAAAAAAAGTGCAGTACTTTTTCAGTTTAACACTTATGTTCTAACTTTGGAGGATCTTCTTATGGACTATGAGAATGAGGGCATTGGAATTATATTGGTACACCATGCCTGCTTCTTAAAGATTTACAAATCTCTGCCTGTTTAGAAAGATAACCCCTCCCATCACCACACACATATGCACTTAGAGGCACACCATTATACACAGAGTTCTCTACACATTCTTGGCATTGAGGTTGCTTGCTTTTGTCTAAATGTGTGTCTTTAATACTCACAGGATCCCTAGGAGGTAAATTGGCTCATGGAGAGACTGAGGCAATGAGACATGAAAGACTGGCCTACGGTCACTGATATCTCGGTGGGAAATAGTTATAGTCTCCTGTTCAGTATTATCCTCTCTTAGTCATTCAGCAGTGCTTTTCCTAAAATGCTCCAAAATATATTCATGAGGAGGGCCAGATGGATTCTACAAAATTGACATTTTTGGGTTTCAAAGTAACTGAGAGACAATTTACACATTCCATAAAATGAGGGGGTGTTGGACTTGACGACTGTGAAATACTTTGCTGGTGGCAGTTTGCTTTCTATGCAATTAGAAATTGTTTTTATTGTTGCAAGTGAGATTTACAATCTGTACTTCTGAATACTGTTTCAAAAAATTATGCAGGCCCCAGTGCAATTTAGAGCTCATGTTAGCAAACTGGTAGGTGGAGATCTTCACTGGGTGGTTAACTGCCTTTTCTGTCCCCTTCTGTGAAAGCTTCTCAAGAGACTACACTCTCAGCAAAACCTTTATGCACACTACAAATTAAAATTTGTGTTCAATTCCTTCCCTCCCATTTGGCCTTTCCATGTCTTATCTTTACTTCCTGCCTTCTTCCGGGACTTCTGGGTTCCAGTGTCCAGAACAAACAACCCCAAAACAACAAGTCTTTCCTCAGAGAATCTGACTGTTATAAGAGGAGTCTGGACTGAGCAATTCTAAATTCACAGGAATAAACCTTAAGTGGCGAGTGTAGTATCCCATAACCTTATTTGAAAATAGGGTTTTTGCAGATGTAATTAGTTACGGATCATGAGACTAAATCGTTGTAGATTTAGGGTGGGCCTTAAATCCAATGACATGTGTCCTCTGAAGAAGAGAGGGCACAGAGAAGGTGGCCATGTGAGCATGGAGGCAGAGATGGAGTTACGCCTCTAAAAGTCAAAGAACACCAGGGGCCATGAGAAGGTAGAAGAGGCAAGGGAGTCTCTAGAGCCTCTAGAGGAAAGATGGCTCTGTTAATATCTTGACTTTAGACTTCTATTATCCAGAACTAGAAGAGAATAAATGTGTTCTTTTAAGCCACAAAGAATGTGGTTTTTCATTATGGGAACTCTAAGAAACCAATAAAATGGTATTTGAGCCATCATGACACTTGCGAAAAGGAGAACATTATGGGCAGGTGACCTTCAATGAGCCCATCAAATCACACCACTGTGTAGAGAACTACCTATATGTCTACATTCAGGGACTCTCAAATTTCTACTTAATAGTGTAGCTTCTGTTGTCCAGCTACTTGGAAGGAATACCCTCCCACCACTTCCTGAGTATGGGGCTTTGGGCAAATAACACCTATACTCGCTCACTTCTCCATTCATACAACGAGGTTAATACTTTATGATTCTCAAAAAGCCACTGTGTAGATTAAACGAAAGATTGCATATCAAACTCTTAAAACAGTGATTAGCACATAGTAAGTACTCAATAAAGAGATAAGTTTTACTAGAAGAGGCTACTTTCAACTACTACTGTGCCTTCAGGAGTCACCTTATTTGAAGTGAAATATTGTTAAAAAATGAAATCTTTCTTTCTTAGAGAAGTGGAATCCTCCTTTTTAAAGAATGGCTACCAAAGGACAACAAAGGAGAGGCTCCCTGAGAGCACAATCAAGAACCTGCAGATAAACTTAAAAAAAAAAAAAAAAAAAAAAAACAGGCCTCTTGTTTTCCAGCCAGAAGGCAAAGGGCCTCTCTGCTATCCCCTATAAATTACAGGTTAGCTTCCAAGGCAAGCTGTAGTTCAAAATTTAGGTACATGGAATGTTTGGTCTCTTTTTTTAAGATAACTGAAGCAAATATGGGAAGTAATATTTGATGGCACATATGTCTATTCTATGTTCCTGTCAGGAATATTTTTACCTTTATTATTTGAAATAATGATCTAAGAAAAAATTTAGGGAAAACAATGAAACCACGGGAGTCAACATGAATCAGGTTACAAATACTAAGAGTCAAGGCAAACTTTGTGGTCAAAGTTTCAGTTGGGCAGTAAACAAACACAGAAACTAGTAAAGAAAAACGGACAAAGGCAGAGCCTATGTTAATGCCCAGACTACCTTAGGTTGTCTCGTGAGGAAATTTTCTCAAAATATAGCCTTTTGAAAGTTCCAGCAGGGAAACAATGGAACAGACTCCTGTTTTCAGAGAACATACCCTATACATCATACCAGTACAGTTCTTAGGATATAGTTGGTCCTAAATAAATGTTTCCCAAATTGAAAGGAGTTCCTATGAGACATCAAAGTCAGACATGGAATATGGCACCTAAATATGGTGACTCTAACCAACGCCTTACTGCTTCACTCAAAAAGAACATCTCATTCCCCCTTGCTCTGGAGTGAGGCTAGGCTGGCTGCTATGGGAGTTCTGTAGTACGATGGCAGATAGTCACATTGGTCATTCACTGGTCTGTAAAACAATATTCTGCTTCTAGTCCCATAGAACTAGATGGATCACACAGAGCCACTGTTTGGGTTCCTGCAGTAACTTCTCACAGCAAGAGCTCTGCAAAAATGTGTGTAGTCAGAGGCATGGCCTTAGGGTATGGTGCCTGACTGCAACCAGGGCTCCGACTGGCAGAAGGCCCTTTCTTGCCATATCCTATTAAGCATAACTTATAAGTGATGCTGTTGTAACTGCTCCAGAGGCCAGATGGGATGTCTGTAGCCAGCAAAAACCTCTATCTCCAGGACTCAGCTAACTGAGGAATGCTCTGGGCCTGGCAACATGGGTAGCTCTTTACTCAGTGAGCTCACCCATGTGAAGCCAATGCATATGCTGACTATCAGCTTCTCTCTACTTTCCTATGCAGAAAGAGAAGTGTCTCTCCTCTCTTGCCTATCCTGTGACTTTTTTCCTATGTAGAACTTACCTTGATAACCCCTGGGTCTAATTTCACTGTGTAAAGGGACAGGCTAAGAAACACATGGTAAGAGGCCTCTCACCCTACGCCACACAATGCCATCCAAGGCACTTGGAGAAGTCCCCATTTGAGAATCTATAAGTTAGCCATCATCAGGACCTCACACACCTTTAGTGTGGTACGTAACAGGGCCTGGGAAGCTGATTATCCTCCAGAGCCCCAGTGGGCCATGCAGAGCACAGGCATGCTGCTCCCAGAGCTAGAACATAAGAAGTAGTAGTTCCCCTAACACGGTAGAAAGTAACTGATGACCACTGGCACAAAGGCTTCAGTGACCTATCTTAGCTTGCCTTTTTCTGTTCAAAAGCTTGTTACAGCTTGATTTTGTCTCTAGATTGCTGGTGTTTTAGAATTCAGGGAAATGTATGGGACTAGACCCACCCATGAGTCAGATGACTTGAGCAAACTTTCCCTGAGTGATAGGGGATTCATTGGCACTTTTGCCCAGGCCACTACTGAGGCTGGGAGAACTGCAGCCACAGAAGTCATCCTTGTAAGCAGAGTGGTGTATGCTTTGTAATCAGACTTGCAACCAGCTCAGAGCATCATTGGACAGAACTCCTCACAGCCATCTACTTTCTGCGTGATGAGCAAATCCAGTTATACACATTTGCCTACCACTTTGCTATACCTGGGGCCAACTACCACACTTCTCTCCCTCTTGAAAACCTCTTTTACTGAGAATAGCCTCCAGCCACCCAAATCCTACCCCTTCAGTTAAAAGGTGCTAAACCTGGAGTACCTGATTGGCTCAGTTGGCTAAGCATCAGACCCTTGATTTCAGCTCAGGTCATGCTCTCATGGTTTGTGAGTTTGAGCCCCGTGTCAGCCTAGACACAGACAGTGCAGAGCCTGCTTGAGATCCTCTCAAAGATAAACATTTTTTAAGTGCTAAACCCACACTTAGCAGAGTGAGGGTGGCTTGTCAAGACCCCAGGATTTACATTCCTGTGAAATACAGTATACCTAGATAAACTAGTATCCTTCCTAAATCCTCCTTCCAGATGCAAAAACTTTCAGCAGAACTTGAATGTGACACACAATACTTCAAATGTGCTTTCTACCACTGTTCCCTGCCCCCTAATCAGAGGGGAATCTTGCCTGAGATGTTTAGGTATAGATTCACATTTGGGCGTCCACTGGACTACATATGAGCTTCCCCTTATGCTGCACTCTACGTGAGACCACGGACAGTTTACTTGGTTTACTTATGCTGTACCTTGAACATCTGTGGACTCAAATATGTGATGGATAGAGTAACTGCATTAATGAATAAAGCAATAGCCTAATAATTCTAGGTTAAAATATAAAGTTAGGTTTTGGCTATTTTTTTCTTGTCTATTTTGTTTTTAGATTTCTTCTGGTTTCACTAGGTGATCCCAGGGCAAAACTGTATTGTAATGGAAGTTCAAGTTTGGGAGGAAAGAAAGCTACAGAATTGAAGCCCACCTGACTACAGCCAGAGTTTGCCTGCCAGAAGCGGAAGCCATGCGTCCTTCTGCCCGAGAATCCACCTAAAAATAGTTATTCAACAAAGGTCCTACAGAGCCCCAAATGCCCTTGCTTGGATGTTCTTCATCCAAACACCATGAATAGCTGTGATTCCTTTACCTAAGGATAGTTTCTTTATCCCTTCTTCAAATGCCAGGGGAGTAGATTCTAACTTAAACTTCAATTCTCCACCAATATTTATGTGGTCTAAAGCCAAAGGTGAATAGCACCGTCCCCAAAATAGCTTTTTTAGACTCTGGCATTTTTTGATCACTTTGGTCAGAAGATGCTCTGATAACAGAAACCATGCATGGGTCAAGCATGGTAAAATGAAGTTCAGATACATGGTCACTGTTGCAGCATCCAGGCAAATCAGGCCTGAGACAGCTAGCTCATGGCCCCAGTTCACCTGCTGGGATTAGAGGAGGGCAGTGGACATGAGACAGAGAGAGGAGACATGACTCCTGAGCCCAGGGTGGCACGTTGATCACATTATGCCCCCTGCCCAGTGGCACACACCTCTGTCCCAGCACATGTGCAAGGAGACAGGTGTACACTCATCTGAGGTTTGCTTAGAAGGCCCTCCAGGCAACATGAACTAGAAAGGACTGATGGAGAAGGAACACAAGACAGGTCAGGACAAGCAAGCAGAAAAGGGGGAGGTAAGAGGATGAGGAGAGAATAAAAGGAATTCAACACTGACCAATCTCCTTGTCTAGTTCCTCCCCAACCCATGCTTTAGACTCTAGAGGCACGCCCCATCTAAAACCTGATATGGGGAAAACTACCACCATGTCACAATAAGGCTTGCTGTATTAACTCTCCTACTCAGTGTCCGCAGGTCAACCCATTGGGAGTCTTGCCCTCTTGCCAACATTCATCAGAGTAGATACTCTGGTATCTAGGTTATTCTTCACACTTAGTGCTTTCACACATTATTTTATCATACCCCATTAACAACCTTGCAGGTCACATGGGGGGGGGGGGGAGGTCTCTTTTAAAGAGAAGGAAACCCAGTCAGAGACAGAAGTTCTCACCCAAGACCACACAGCTGTGGCAGAGCAAGGAATAAAACCCAAGTTTCCTGGCTCCAGCCATCATGTTCTTTATAGAGAGCTGGGGGAACACACAATCTATGCATGAGTCAAGATGCAGTCCTCTGTCACGGTCATTTGTCTCAATTTTTGGCTTAGACCATGAAGGTAGCTGCTATGTCACTTGTCACTGTGAAAAGGGGTGGACAAGGCAGAGCAGCCACGCCTTCTCTAGCCCTCACCTTTTAACACTGGTTATTAGAATGGTTATACTGTCACCCGAGATGGTTCAAAGAGAAATACACTTCTTTACAAAGGTCTTGGATAAAGGCAGTACGGAGGTATATGCAAAGGGAATACACTGGGACTACACCGAAGATAAAAGATCCCAAAGATGGGCAGTCAGGGAAAGACCCTGTTTTGAGGAGGGAAAGAGATGATAAATGCCACAGCAGAACCTCAGTGTTCTGCCTCTAATTTGGGAGCAGCCATGTTGGGGAAAGGACCAGAGCACACACAAGTCCTTCCCCCTCCCCTGTTTCCAGGGCCATGAGCATGAGTTCTCTACATACTAAGTTTTTACACTTAACTCAGCACATTCACTACTGCAGATAAATAATATTAAACACAAAAGTCCTTATCATGTTGTTTATATTAGTATACTATGTAGTGTATTATTATACTACGAGGATATTGCAGGGTCTTTTATGCCAAGGTCTAGATCACATGCATGTGTCCTATGTGGCCTTGGGAGTTAGACAAAGATGAGTTCTCATTGGAGGTGGAATAATTGGACTCCAATTAGTTTTGTATCCATGGGCCAAGCACAATCTGCCTGTGGACCTCAGCTTCATCATCTCTAAAATTAATTAGACTCAGTTTGCAGGACCTCCTCCAGCCAAAGATTCAATGATTCCCTTATACCTTGCCCCTCCACTCCAACCAATGTGCAGAGCACAAGAAATAAGCCCCCTTGCTATGGACAACCCCACCCATAGTGCCTCAGTAGACCAGAAGTTTGATTCTGGGAAATGTAGCCCCTGCCTCCCCATCCTGCTCTGTCTCCCCCTCTAATTTTCCCATCCACACCTGTCTCCAGGCCTCAGCTTCCTGGTCACAGTGGGGAAACTCCCACCTACCAGCTGGGATGGTTTTATTTTTGAGAAAAGAGAACAGCTGGGTGATTTTAAAGATGGAACTTAAGACCCACTTAACTAGTCAACTCCAGTTGTCAGGCCCCGAAGCTGCATTTAAGGACAGGAGTTGTGGATGTGACATGAAAGCAAAGAGGCCCAGATGCTTTGTTCCCCCACCCCTCAGCAGGAGAGACTGCATACTTTATTTTTCCAAAGAGCTTCTGTTGGATTGCTTTGGTCTTATTCTTTTCTTTATAAAAGGTATTCTCTACTGTCTGGTCTTTTGAGCACTTTGGCTTTAGGAAAAAAAGAGGGTCAAGCAAGTTAACAAATTAGTCATGTTCCACCTGGCCAACCCATCAAAAGCTAATTTTACTCAGTCTTGTCCTAACCCATCTGTAGATCCTGATATGTATCTAAATGATGGAAAGCTCTGTTCAAATTCATAAAATATTTTACAGAGGAGTAAAACAGATCTTATAGACCCATTTCTCACTAAAAAGGTCAATGCTGGGAACATCTGATGCTATATAACTGTCTGATTCAATTTAGCAGGTCAAGCCTGACTAATCCTAACTTCTGATTGGGGTGAATTCATTTCCCCTGAAAATAATTTTCCCACAAGCTGCCGGATTATGTACTCTAAACCTATATTTTTACAAGACATTACTAGAATGTTGATCAAACCTAACTCATCCATTAAACAAAATGGAGGTAAAAAAAAATCTACAAATGAACACTCAGAAGCCATAAGCAATGAATTCTAAACCCCATTAGAAATTGGATAGTGTCCTCATCCAAAGAGCACAATCTGAAAGAACAGTTGGAAGCAAATCTGTTCAAAGTTCACATATTCTGAGTCCACAGCTGTTATAGCTGGAAAATAGGAGAACCTACTTTTTCAAACTGTCCTGAGAATCAATAAATTAACACAAATAATACTACACAACACAAAGACCAGTGAATCAGAATCGGGTTCTATTCCAGTTCTGCCTCTGTGTGACATGGGGGGGGGGGGGGGGGCAGGAATCTTTCCTCTTTCATCCCTAATTACTTGAGATTTCAAAGTTATCTTTTTTATTGCATCCAATAGTATTCTTTGATTCTCAATTTAAACATTAATTATGTAGACAAACTTCTAATGCTCTCAAGATTTAGGTCTCTATCTCAAGGTCACACCCACACTCCCTTAGTTAACCCTAAAGTTATCTTCAAGGATGCATCATGATCCCTCACTTTAAACTGCTGCTTTCAGAAACGTGTATCTTTATCCTTTCAACTATTATTTATGCATAACTCAGTGTTCTGAGTGAAATTTTATAATACCCAAAATAGGATATCTAGAGTAGTCCCCAAATATCACCATTTCTCTTTCTAGGCAGAGAGAGGCTTACATGTCTCTGCCCCCTTGAATTAGGCATGATCTTACAATATGCTTTAGCCAATGAAATATGACGAGTGACAACAGAACTGGCTCAAAATTTCCTACATTATTTCCCCCTCTGCCACAGCTATCAGCAATATGGTAGCCAGTGGCTGCTTTATCACCCTGGGTCCAGGAGCAGACAAAGCAGAGCCCCAAGCAAACAATCAACATGGACCATGAGTATGTAGTGAACATTTGTTTGGTTAAGCCATTAAGATTTAACAGAAAACTCCACTACAAAAAGACCATAACTTGGGTGGGCTCTTAGAGGTAGTAGAGTAGGCGGTAGGCAAGAATGCATATTCTAGTTATTTGAACCAGAAATACTGTGTTAAGGAATTATGTTATTGCTTTGCAAGCATTTACCCAAGAGCAAAAAGGATGAAGTCTTTGGATGTTGCAAAATCAAGTACCTGAGACAGATCAGGATGGAGTTCAGAAAGGCCAACAATTAAGGACAGACTAAATAGTAAAACCAAAGCAGCTGAGTCACAAGAGTAGGTTTAAGTACAAAAGAACTGATTCTAAGATGCTCAAGAGGCAAATTACAAAGGGAGGCCCAGACTGAACACAGAGAACAAAGAGATACCACCCTGGGTTTGTTTCACCATTACATTCTGCCTGGTTTGAAGCTTTGCCATGCCTCACTAAAGTGGTCACAATTCTTGGTTCCTTTCTGTCAGCTGTAACCCACTGAGCAGTTTTGGGAAGCAGCCATGCATTTAGCCATGCAGCTAAAAGGAGGCAAGTCAAACTTATCAGAAGATATTTTCTTGATTACTAACCTAAATATTTCTTATCCTTACTTTGTGTTTCAAAATAATCCAACAGCATTTCCCCCACCAACGTAAACACCATTAATTGATGTAAGTTAGGCAAAGAAACACCATTAATTCCTAAAGTCAAAACACAGGAGCAAAAAAATGTAAAGGCACTACTTTCCTTACCAAAGTCAGCACCAAGGACAAGACAATGAAGGAGGTGTGAGCTGCTTCTGTCAGCAACTTCCTAGCTGCCATCCTTTAGCATCTGTGGCCAACTTCATATTTACCAACCTATGGATCTGTGAGAACTCTAATCAGGGTTATGATACAGTTTGTGAAAGGAAAAATCTTAGGGCAGATGTATAACTGATATTTCTGCGTCAGACAAATGTAATTAGTACTAAGTTCCAAGGCTTACAAAATGAGGTCATATTATCTGAATTGCAGATTTTCCCACCTGCTTCCCATGCAGCCTGGAAGGTGTAACTTTCCATTATTGCCATGGATTTTCAGTTCCTAAACAATTGTTCTGTGAACCAAAAAATAAGGCCACTGATAGGGCTGCCTACTGGAATCACCCGGGGAGCTTTTGAAACGCTTACCACCCAGCCACACCCCAGACCAATTGCTTTAGCATTGATGAGAGTGTGACCCGGGCATCAATATTGTTTATATTGTGTTTATAAGCCTTCCCATACCAGGTGATCTTTTACAATCCAATTTTTGGTACTTTCAAAAATCATCATCATCATCATCATCATCATCATCATCATCATCAATCTGATCTAATTGGTGTAGGGAGCAGTCTGTATCAGGGTTTTCTGAAAGGTCCCACAGATAATTCTAGTGTGCAATCACACTTGAAGAACATTCCTATAGAGGACATATATAGCAGTTGGAAATATTACCTGTATAAACCTTGCTTCTGAAGATGAGGGATAAAGGCCCTTAAGATGGTTATAAAAACAAAGTGTTTTGGATTCATTTATTCATTCCAAACATTTACCAGCATATAAGCGTGGTTCAAACACTAGTCCTAAAGCATGCAAAATGCTAAAAACCAAAATCCAGGAGCTCGGAATCAAGCTCAAGAACTATAAGTGTGATACAAGGAGTAAAAAATAGGTATTCCAATTAAATACTGCCTCTTTCTGAGAGGAGAGTCAGGATAACTTAAACCCAAACAGAAGATGCCTCAGTGTCTAGAAGAATCAGTACCAGCAAACCAATTAGAGTATGGCATTCCAAGCCATAGGAACAGGATGTACAAAAGCAATGCAGCATATCTTGCCCAAGGCAGTTTTGATTCCAAGTACAAAAACTGATTCAGAACTATCTCAAGCAAAAAAGGAAATATACTGGGAAAGAAAAAAGTAGGAATAAATCATGAATCCCAAAGTAAGTAACTATTAAGTTTAATAATCTCCTCTCTTTCTATCTGAACCAGAGTGTTTTCTCTAATTTTTACACTGGTTGAACTTGGCTATATCCAAATGGTAGTCTGCTCCTGAGTAGTCACGTCCTCGCTTCTAGCTATCAGTACAAAGTAACTGGTATCTTTGAATCTCAAGTCCAAATTCCAGGGAAAGAGAATACTATTTGTCCAGCATAGGTCAGGTGTCTACTCTTGATCCAATCAGTTACAGCCAGGGTCATAATACAAACATGGCTGTCAGGGCCTTACCCCTCTTGAGAGAGAGGAGGACAGCTCTCAGTTCCTGATTGAGAGTTATAAGTAAGTACTCTAAAATCTGTTTCACACCTATGTAAGACTGTAAGCCCAGGTTAGAGTCCTAAAAGATGGGGGAAAGGCTTGAGCATAGACTGCACGATGGAAAATGAAATTAAAGAAAAATTGACCTCAATGAAATATTACTAAATCAAATCCAGGAATATATAAAAGAATAATACATCATGACTAAGAGGGGTCCAACCTGGGAATGGAAGACTGGTTTTAATTTTTTAATCAATAAATATAATTTTTCATATCAGACTGAAGAAAATCATGTGAGTGTTTTAGTAGATGGAGAAATATTTTGAAAAAATTCAATATCTATTCATGTTTTTAAAAATCTCAGCAAACTAGGGATTAAAGGGAATTTAATCAACTTTATAAAAGTAATCTACAAAAAGTCTACTGATAAAATAACTAATGATGAAAGCCTGAATATTTTTCCCCTCAAATGGGAAACAAGACAATCATGTCTGCCTTAAAACTCCTATTGAAGATCATACAGGAGGCTCTATACAGTGCACTAGAAGTTAAGAAAAAGAAAGGTATACAGAATAGAAAAGATGAAATAAAGCTATCTCTTACTACATGACAATTACCGATACAGAAAATCACAAGGAATCTCCAAAATAAGCTACTAGAATTAAAAGCAAATTAAGCAATGCTGCAGATCAATACATAAAATTCAATTGTATTTCCACTGGCAATAATTAGAAACTTAAGTTTTAAAAAAACAACACCATTTACAAAAGTATCAAATAACATGAAATGCTTAAGGATAAATCTAACAAAAAATTGCAAGGATTATCCTATCCAAAACGCTGATGAAAGAAAAAAGAAGAGTTAAATAAATGGATATACTATGTTCATGAATTAGAATGTGTAGTATCATTATTAATGTCAGTTATTCCCAAATTGATCTATAACCTCAAAGTAATCCCAATCAAAATTCTAGCAGGCATTGTTGTAGAAAGTAACCAAATAATTCTGAAAGGTGTACAGAAAAGCAAAGGAACTGGAACAGCCAAAATTATTTTGAAAAAGAAGTCAAAAAACATCCATTTGTATTATTTATATTTACCATAATCAAAATAGTGTGGTATTGATAAAAGGATAAATACTTAGACCAATAGAACAGAAGAGTCTACAAAACAGAAGGGTGGGGTGGGGAGAGGAAGAGAAAGAGGGAGAGAGAGAGCAATTTTTGACAAAGGCCCAAGACAATTCAATGGAAATGAGTGGCCTCTGTAACAAATGTTGCTGGAATAAATGAAGTTTATATACAAAAAATAAAACTCAATACATGCATTGTACTTTGTACAAATGTTACCTCAAAATGGATCATCGACCTGAAAGTAAAACTTTCAAACTATAAAATTCTAGAAGAAAGCAGAAAATATTTGTGTCTTTGGATTAGCCAAAGAATTCCTAGGTATGATACCAAAAGCATGATCTGTAAAAGGATATTAATACGCTCAATTTCAAAATTAAAAATTTGTCATCTGAAAAGGCACGTTTAAGAAAATGAAAAGTCAACCTACAAACAAAGACAATATTTGTAAAACACATCTGTTAGAAAATTATATCCATTATAAAGAATTGTCACAACTCAATAATGTCAAAACAGTTTTTTAAATAGGTAAACAATTTAAATAGGTGAACAGAGAATGGATGGGGGAAAAAAGCACAGGAAAAATGTTCACATTCACTATCACTAGAGAAGTGAACACTGAAACCACAGTGAGATAGGACTACACACCTATATTCAAATGGCTAAAAGCTTACATATCAGATAATTCTAACTGCTGATGTGAATGTGGAGCGGCTGGCATTTTCATACACTGCTGGTGTGTAAAATGGTACAGCCACTTCATAGAAGTTTACCTTATCATACCAACAGTTGGCATACCATGCCAAATAGTTAAACTTACCTTACCACTCAACAATGCCACTCTTATTTACCCAAAAGATATAAAAAATATAGGTCAATACCCATACTGGTATGTGAATGTTTATATCAGCTTTATTCGCACTGGAAATAACCAGCATATATTAGTTTCTGTTGCTGTGCCACACGTATAACAAGTTAATGCAAATCAAGTGGCTTTATTTTAAGATGCGTGTATTATTTCCTTGTTTCTGTGGATCCAGAGTGTAGCCTGGTTTAGCTGCATAGGTTCACAAGGCTGTACTCAAGGTTTTGGCTGGACTACAATTTCACTTGAAGGGCTGACTGACTGGGGAAGAATTCACTTTCCAACTCATTCTGATGGTTGGCAAAATTCATTTCCTTGCTTCAGTAGGACTGAAAGCCCCAGCTTTTTGCTGCCTGTTAGTGAAAGGCAGGTGTTTGCTCCTAGAAGCTACCCTCAGTTCTTCTTCCTTTGGACTTTCTCAATAGAACTGCTTATTTTCCCAAGCCAGAAAGTCAGTCTCAAAAAGGATTTTTCTATTAAGACAGTCTTATATAAGATAATAGTCAAGACAGTGGCACTGCATTACCTTTACAATATTTCATTGGTTAGAAACAACTCACAGAGGGGAGATGAATCAAAGGCAAACACAAAAGGTGGGGATCAGATGAGCCACCTTGGAGTCTGGCCACCATACCATATGTCCATCAAGTAGGAAATGGGTAAGCACACTGTGGTATATGCACATCTGCACCAGTGAAGTGTGAAATGTACATAAACTAGTCGGCAATAAAAAAGAGCTAACCTCTGCAAAGCATGCGTAGTTCTCAAAATGCATCATGCTAAGTGAAAACAGCCAAAGTCAAAAGGTTACATGCTGAATTATCCCGTTTATATTATTCTAAAGAGAGGGCATCATATAAGGACAAATACATCAGGTGTTGTCATGGGCTCATGGTGTTGGGAGGGGATTGACTGCAAAGAGGCATGAGGGAACTTTTCTGAGTAATGGAAATGTTCATCTTGATTATAGTAGGTAGTTACACAAATGGACACAGCTTTCAAAACTCATGAGGCTCTAGGTCTAAAGGGTAAATTTTACTACATATAAATTATACCTCAATAAACCTGACTTTAAAAACTAGTGACAGAAGCTGGAAGCAAATAGGAAACCTGCTCTTGATCTGGTTCCTGGGGCATGCCCTAGTGGGAACCCCTGGAGAAATTTAGGAAGGCCAATGATATAAGCTATATGTACTATTCTAATATTTACTAATAGGAGAATTGCTTATTTTTGGTGAGTTTTCAATGTCCACAGTTTTTCTTTTTCTTTTTTTTTCTTTTTTTTTTTTTTTTTTGCTTCAAGGAAAACACAGAAGCACTAAGTAAAAATAGAGACCATAAAAAAATGCTGCCCATATCCAAGTAAAGACAGAAATTACACCAAGTGAGAAAAGGCAGAACACTCCGATAAGACAACAAAAGTCTTCAAAGGAGAGCCACAGCACAGGTTGGGGAGAATGGTGCTAAAGAGGTAGTCATGCCCTTGCCTGGTGGCTGAGGTAACACTCCAGTACCTAAAACCTGGAAGTAATCTAAATCTCCTGATGTTGATTACAGTTCACTATTGGTTGTTTCTACTTGTCTTTCAAGATGGCAGGGAGTGCTTACGGGTAGGGACACTGCCCATGTACTGGTAAGGAAAATGACAGGCTGTTCCAATTTTCTAGCTGGTCTTAGCACACTGTACTAGAAAGGGGCTTCCATCAACCATCTAGTTCATCCCTTTTGTCTCCTAGTGCAACATAAACAGGTAGCCTGACGAACTGGCTGCTGAGTGTTGCCTGGTGGGTAAAGCTCTGACCTGGTGACCTTGAGGAGTCCTGGGTGGTCACCAGAAATCTTTCACCAGCTGGGTGAGCTTGAACAAACCACGGACCTCTGGCCTCAAACTCCACATGCATAAAAAAGAAGCTTGGCTGCTGTTGATAATTACAAGGAGCTCTTCTGGATCTAAAATGTAATCACTTGAATTATTTCTTAGTGGTCTACCTTCTTTGGTCTTTAATATGTCCATCCTTAAGGCAACTGAAACAGAAAATCTAAGATCCCATTTAATATTTATATATTATGCCAAAAAGCTTAGGGGTATGGGTGGGGAGAAGTTCAGGATCTCTAAGCAAATACACCAGGGTGGAATTAAAAAGTTGGAAGTAGTGATCCATACAAATATTATAATTAGAACAGCCAGTAAAATTTTACATTACCAGTGATTCATCAAGGCAAATGGTTCACAGCTAGGCCAATTTGGAGTATTCTTATTAATTATGCATATTATATCCACTAACCATACTGCTGCAGGTATGGAACACTCTATTAATCCAGTAACCATACATATTAACAGTTCTCCATGAATCAAAGTAACACCAGACTAAACAAAACTACCAAGAGAATTCAGAAGTAGATTAGGATTCTGATTCATCATTCTTTTTCCACTTGAAAGGCTTTCATCAATATTTGAGTGGTCATTACACACATATCTTTGTGATAGGTATATTACAGGATTTCAATTTTCTAATTTCTTTGGACTTGCAAACACATTTTAATATATTTTGACTTTTTAATTGGAACCATTCCTGTGTCTACTATGGAAGTTAGATTTTGCTCTATTATCAGGAAGTACCATGAGAAGCAAGCAGGCATCCCCTTATGTTCTGGTACTCTTTGATAATGCATTAGACATTTTTATCCAAAATAGTAAGTTCCTACTTCAAAAGAAGCCTTCATGGGATGGGGCACCTGGGTGGCTCAGTGAGTTAAGCGTCTGACTCAGGTCATGATCTTATGTTTCACAGTTCTCGAGATCAAGCCCCACACCCGCTGTCAGCGTGGAGCCTGCTTGGTACCCCTCCCCCCATTTGCATGCTCTCTCAAACACTGAAAAAAAAAAAAGCAGCAGCCTTTATTTAAAAAATGTTTTCTTTATAACTAAGACAAAAACCATCACTTCTAATTTCCCCTTGGATACCTCCTCCTTAAGCTAACAGTTTGTACTTGTGCTTCCTTTTGGGTTGGCTTCATTCCTCCGGGCTGTGCTGACATTTGCTTTTCATGCAGTGGAAAGTCTCACTCACTCACAGCCTGGTTTCGTTGCCTCCCACACCAAAGCCCTGCAGGCTGATGCCCATAAAAGTTACAACAGCAGTTAAGTAACTAGACAGATGCCACTTCCCAGGCTCCTGGTACCACCCCAGGGACAGGCTACTTAGCACTGCCTGAACTTCCTGAAATGTCTGAAGGTGGCTGCTTTGCCTGGCCTTGCTGGTGACTCCCCAGGTAAAAGGCAGCACTGTCAGTGTCATGGAGACCGTGATCTCTGGGAGGCATCCACTTCACCCCTGGCCTCTCTAAGGCTATGGAAGCTTTCAGCAGCCTCTTCCACACCAAGGCTGCACCTCCCCTCCCACCAGAAGGCCATTTATAGTGCTTGGAAAAGTATCTGGGGAGTGAGGGATGGAAGTCCCCCTAAAATGCTGTACAAAATTCTAAACTGTTCCTTTCAATGTTTGAATCCTTAGTACATACCTGAACAAACACCAGCATGGCTACTTCAAAAATTAAATAAAAATAAAAAGCCTTCCCTTCAAAGGATCACTGCTCTTTCCTTATGCAATTCCTTAAAACTCTCAAAATCTGTGGTCTTTAAAACCTGTTTCTTGGGGGCACCTGGGTGGCGCAGTCGGTTAAGCGTCCGACTTCAGCCAGGTCACGATCTCGAGGTCCGTGAGTTCGAGCCCCGCATCAGGCTCTGGGCTGATGGCTCGGAGCCTGGAGCCTGTTTCCGATTCTGTGTCTCCCTCTCTCTCTGCCCCTCCCCCATTCATGCTCTGTCTCTCTCTGTCCCAAAAATGAATAAACGTTGAAAAAAAAATTTAAAAAAAAAAAAAAAAACCTGTTTCTTGGCATTTAAATGATTACAGGTATACTTTGGGGGAAAGTATAAATGATAGAACTAATTTTAGAAGAGACTTGCTAATAAATGATATCCTAGAAGGAACGTTAAGGCTTGTGCTAAAAAGACCCAGGTTTGATTCCCATCCATACTTCTCGCCAAGTGTACATATTGGGGAAGCCCGTGTCATCTCTCTGGGACTTGGTAAAATGCGGGACAGGACTGCTTTGAAGATTAACATAATCCCAGAAACACAGGAACACCTGACAGATATGCCAAGTCTGAAAGCACATGTACTGACCAGCCTGGTTTTGAAGGGACCTGCCTAGCCCTGGTTCCATGCCATTCTTTGCCCCTCCCTCTCATCTGCAAAACTCACAGATGCCTCGCCTCATAAGACGAGACACTGCTTTATGTGTGTATGTTTCTCTTCCTTTACTGCACTGTGATCTATTTCATCTTTTATGGTTGTTGTTGTTGTTGTTGATTTCCCATAGCACCAAGTGCAATCCTTGCACCCAGAAGGCTTTAATAACACTAATTGGTTCATTGATTAAACTTGAATTTTACCACCATCTCAGCACCTTCCTGAAACAGAGAAACCCTTATGCAAACACTAAAGTCATTTACCGAGCAAACAGAAGTTTTTAAGAGATCTTTGCTTCTGCACAAAGAGCACTGACCCTAGAATGAGAACACGTGGGTTCATGCTGTGGCTTTGTCACCTACTGAATGACTTTGCACAAGTTCCTCAGATTGAGCTTTAGTTTCCTCATCTTAAATGGAGGCAGTACCACCTAGCTCACAAAATTGTTGTGATAATTAAATAGAGGGGCTTATTAAAAAGGGTCTGGTACACTGGCATTAAGAAGTTTAAAATCCTACCAAAAATAACATGTACTAAACTGAAAACATACATAAAATATGTAAATACTGAAAGAAATTGCTTCTAATCCCTCATTGACAGGACAATTTTAATTATAGTAAGATCTTTTATTCGTATCCACACATTGATGTTTCCCCCATTTAAACAAGGTTGTGCTAGATAATTTGGTCAGCAGCTTTATAAAGGAAGCCTAGAATTATGAGATACCCCCAACCTGCTGATACATGTAAGCAAGCCGTCAGAAGTATCTAGAGCTGTCAATAAATACTGAAGGCAGGTAGTCCAGTTTCATTGGATAAAGACAAATACATGAACTAGCAAAAATACTAACCAGCTGTCAACAAATGCTTCCTATTGGAAATAATCTTAGGAACATCCATAATGACAAGGGAAGCAAGACTCAACGCCAACAAAGCCATCTAACACTGGAGAATCCAAAAAGAATATTTTAGTTGAAAAGGGAAGAAAACGGAGCATTTATAGGATAGCTGTTCCCTGCTGATCATTGTACTTGAAACATAAAGTTCTAAGTCCTTAGTTGATATCTTGTATCGCAGGTAGAAGATCTAGAGTTATTAAGACTTGCCTGATATCAACCATGACAGTAAGGGTTAATACCAGGGCTAGGATTAGAACCTGAAGACTAGTTGGGCACCTGGGTGGCTCAGTTGGTTAAGTTTCTGACTTCAGGTCACGATCTTGTGGTTCCTGGGTTCAAGACCCGTGGCTGGCTCTGTGCTGGCAGCTCAAAGCCTGGAGCCTGCTTTGAATTCTGTGTCCCCCTCTCTCTCAACTCATGCTCTCTCTCTCAAAAATAAACATTAAAAAAAAAGTTAAAAAGAACCTGAAGAATAGTAATGAAGCCTTGAGCCCTCATCCTTTGCACAGCAATCTCCCACCCATCAGGCTAGAAAAGCCTTGCTGTACTCCTATGGAAAAAAGATGGCTCTTTCCTTCCTCGATATCATTAAAGGATCCTGGAAACATGCTAACTCCCACTCATACCCCCACCTCCAAGCTCTATAAAAGATACTACACAGTACCCGATGCAATTTAAACACACAGAAGCCAATGGAAAAAAAATCATAAGGAATGAAGAGAAAAGCTAACCCTTGCCCTCATTTAATACTGGAAGACATTTTGAGGACCTCCTTTGTAGAACTGATACTAATTTCAGGGCTTTAACTCTTTAGCACCAAAGTTCCCTTTTCCAATCTGTTGCAAAGAGGCATGTAAGTTCTAATCAGACTTTCTTGGGATTGCAAATGTGGAAAGAAATATCCTTGGTTATGTGCAGTAATGGTATAGACTCTTGCTAGGCAACTTTTGACATAACCTGTGCGAGTAATGGCAGGGCCTTGGAGGCAGGGGGCCCCCTTAATTTTATCTATTCCATATTCCTTCAGAGCACCCACTGGCAACCTGTTAGAACAGGACTTCCCAACCCTTTCCATACCAGGTCATACCTGGAAAAGAATGTTCGTACAACACTGTGGGGGAACTATAGGTGCTACATGGCCAAAAATAACCTGCACAGGTGTTCTGGCCACCCCACACTCTCTGGGTACCTGGTTGCCCACATGGCTAAAGGTATGAATGTTTTCTTCCACCTGTACTGATTCATGGCACATGGTTGCTAAACTGTTATAGAACCACAGCAAACAGGGCAGTCGAAGCTTTGGATACTAAGATTACCTTAAACATAAGAGGTCCACCAATATTACTGGCTCCTTTATTAATGATAGCAATGGATTCCCCACTATCAAAAGTAATTAAAATACAAAAATATTAAGGGAAAAAAAGACATTCAAAGGGTGAACATCTTTGCTAAGTAGTAACTAAAGACAATAGAACTTGGTATTCCTTCCTAGTTCTTAAATTCTATATCTAATCTTAGGGCATGGTCTTTTTTAATTATTTGAGAATAGTTTTATTTGATTCATTTTTTAGGTTGCCAAACCCCCATGATGTTGATTTCACCAAATTTAAGAAAACATTCCATGTTAGATGTGCCGTCGTAGTACATATCCCCAAGAAATAATTCTGCCCATAAAAAATATGGACTGACATTTTATCTAAAAGCAGAATTTTAAGTTTATAAAAGGATGTCTTTTAAACTCATTTAGACTTATCCAGTTTCCATATATCACTCTATGCATCCATCAAGAAGAAATACAGCTTATCCCTTAACTACTTCATATTCTGTATCTGACATTTATCAATCACTTCGTGACTACTCCACAGCACAGGCCCTTTTCCACTCCATGCCACGCCTTAGTTCATCACTAATGATGCCACTTCTTTAAAAACTTGATACACTATTATCCCTTCTAGAATTTTCTTCCATTCACTAATAGTCCTTCACTCCGCAAGTTTTGATGTCCATGCTCCAAAATAACCACTATAAACCCAGTACACCACCAGCCTATTGTGACTGCAAGATGTACACTGATTTCATCAATGGAAAAGTATTTAGAGTTGATGAAGTACTGAAATTCCATTTAATACTGCTGAGAGCTCAGAGAAGCAATGCACCCAAGTTTAAGAACCACACTTTCATTTATGTAAGGGTGCCCTTTCTCAGTGTAACTGAACCCCCTCATGAAATTAAGAACTCTAGGCTTTTTTTTTTCTTTGAGTATTTTGAAAGAAGCTTGCCTTTTGAGTTTCTGAACTGAAGCCAACCCCATCCTGAAATCCTGAGCTACTCTTATCAATCCCTGCCTCTGGGATAGTCTGTGCCACAACTGATTCTAATCAATTGCTTTGGAAGCACAGAGGACTCAGCAAACCAAGCCTTTTAAAGGTATCCGACTTATTTTTTTTAATATCATATAGTATGTGTGTGTCAAACCCTTTTTCCACAGTATAAACTAAGCATGGCCCAGGCTGGCATAAAACCACTGCATCCCAGCTTATTTCCAACAGGATTCCTGGCTGAGAGCCAGGCTGGACCTCTCATCTAGGGAAGCAGACTTTCCCAGGTAAAATGACAATCCAGGCTAGTGCCCTAAAACCATTCTTCATCCAGATAAGTTCAACAAGTATCTTGCCTATGAAGTCCTTTCCATACTCCCAGCACTCTTTTTAAGAAAGTTTTATTGAAACACAGCCACATCCCTCAGTTTACTATCATCATCTACGTCTTCTTTTCACATTACAACAGCAGAGTGGAGTAGTAGCCAGAGACTTTATGGCCCAGAAGCTAAAAGGTCTAGATCTGGCCTTTTAAAAGAAAGTTTGTTTCAGAAGGATTGGGAGGCTTATGGGTTACCTGTGGCACATCAGTAAACTTTCTGTGAAATGTGAGGTTTGAACAAAGCAATTCCTCATCGACCTCCTGACCTGGTGCGAAAAAGTTTTCAGAACTATCAACTAGATGATCTCTTCCCAATACTTACCAAGCTCTGTGATCTTGGAACAGGTACTCATCTCTGTCATTTTTAATAAAGTTTGTTTATTTTGACAGGGAGAGCAGGGGAGGATCAGAAAGAGAGGGAGAGAGAGAGAATCCCAAAGAAGGCTCTGCTCTATCAGAGCAGAGGCCAACATGGGGCTTGAGCTCACGAACCATGAGATCATGACCTAAGTTGAACTCAAGAGTGGGTCGCTTAACCAACTGAACCACCCAGGCACCCCTCTGTCATTCTTTTTCATTCTTATCTACCATAAATGAATATTTGAAAAATGCATTATCAAAATGAAGAGCTCTTATCCCAGTAACTGCCATCCAGTTGGTGCTTAAATAAACATTGGGGGTAGGTAGAGTTCCACAGTACTGCACCACAGACACATGAAATATTACAACTGGAAGGAATACCTTATTTTCCATGCCTCTTTTTATAAAGAGGCATAGAAAGAATAATAGCATATTTTCTATATCTCTTTTTGTAAAGATAGAGTACACTCTTTTTTTAGGACTCTTGAGAGTGAGGGTTATAGATTCTTACAAACAGGTAGTCCTCCCCTCAAGGAGATGATACTTTGGCTGAGGGAATAAAGCTTAAACATGTAAAATAAGAAAAATACAAGATCCAGATTCATCTCAAATCTCCATCCAAATGTCACGAAGTTGTACAAATGCTGAGCAATAAACACTGTATTTACTGTGAGGGTAGCAATGACTAGAGTTCTCACAGGAAACACTTGGGCACAGCCATGTCCTGAAGGGCACATGGAATTCAATTACAGGCAGGACATTTCAAAGTAAACATGAACAAAATGCAGACAGGATGACCCTGAACAGACAGGTACAGAGGAGTTTGATGGATACACGTGGATAATCAGGCTCATACATGCTACCATAAGCCCAACAAGTATAGGGGTGTAAATGTGACACGGACATTATTCCACATCCCTGAGAACCTTTGTCATCCTGCCTAGAGTAGTTGGCAAGGCTACGAAGCAAAGTCTACAAAACAGGTGCCACACGAACACAATAGTCCTTGGATACTTTCTCTTCCTTCCAGGTATGGAGGAGACACATACGACGTAAACACAATCAACTAACATCTACCCAGAGGTGCCTGTGACATTCATACTCCGAGTACATTCTCCACACAAACCAACTTTAGCCCCTCAACAGGGGGCTTTAAAGATTAGAAATGTATTCCCCAGACAAAAATACAATCCGAAGGTTTTAAATAAAGTCAGCCATCACTTATCATAAAATAAATACAGATTTCTGTTAAATATCCCCAATATCACAGCATCAGCCTGGTGGTTCTCAACTGGGAAGATTTTTGCCCCTCAGGGGACCCTTGGGAACATCTGGAGACTTTACTGGTTGTCACAGCTGGGTAGGGTTGCAAATAGCATCTAGCTGCTAGAGACCAGAGATGCTGCTAAATTTATCATACAGTGCACAGGACAGCCTCCCACGACAAAGAACTATCTGGCCCAAATTTCAATAGCACTAAGGTTGAGAAATCCCGTTTAAGGAAGCTTTACCAGATTACATATCAGAAGAACCACCAGCCTCAAAAATGCAATCCCCTCGGCTTGCCCTACCCCAGATATTTTAATAAGTCTCAGGAAAGTGTGAAGTGTTTCTTTTCCCAGCCAGATGTCTTTAAGCGTCAGGATTCCTGACAAAATATAGCTTTAAAGACGCGAGTAAGTCAGCTCCTACAGGAAGACACCTACAGAGGGCTTGAGTCGGGCGCTGACCCTGCCACCAGGGCCTGGGCCCCCGCTGCCCGAGACCACCGCGTAGTACCCAGCTGCAGCCGCTCACCCTGCGCCTGTCCCGCACAGGCCCCCGGAAATCATGGACCTCACGAAGACACAGGACACCATCGCCCTTCTCACACTCACCTCTTCCCAGAGAGGCCTGGCGGCGGTCAAGCCGGAGCGCCACTTCCCAGGGTCCCTGGCAGCCGAGGACCAGACAGGGCCCCGCAGCAGAGCGGAAAGCAGCACTGCCCAGCAGCGCAGGGTGACGCCGAGCTGTGCATCCGGGCTCTAGCGCCGGACGTGACCTGCGGGAGGCTTGGGAGGAGGGGCCGCCGCCCAGCCCCCAGGCCTGCATGGGGTGGCCACGAGCAAGTCTGGCAGGGGGCTGAGCAGCTCCAGCCAGACGACAGATGCCCAGGGGGGTCAGCCCGGGTTGGGAGCCTAGCAGAGGAGCGTGAATCACTAAGGTCACACATGTACCCCTGGGTGGTGCCCAGACTTGCAGAGGACCTGGATGTCCCTAAGACCCTCGGAGTCGTCTTTAGTCTCTCATGGTCTCTCAGCTACGTGGTCCTTGAAGTCTATAGTCAGATAAACCCAAGGTTGCTTGATTCAGAAGCTCAGGCAGCATTAGGCTTCCAGATAAGCTTCTGATGGGATGGGGCGGAGTCTTCCTTCAGTCAGGTGGCAAACTGAAAATGCCTCCCCCCCCCCAACAGTCACACCCTAATCCTTGGAACCTGTGAATATTACTTTATATGATAATAAAGGGTCTTTGTGGATAGGACTAAATTATGTATCTTGATATGGGGAGATTAACCTCCATCATCTGGAGCCCAAGGAGGGGAAGTGTTTCCTGAGTGCATCATGAACTTGCTCAAAACAAAAATCTGTGGTCAAGGGAGAAGGGTCTATAGCTGTTAGGTAGGCAACTAGCAGCATCTGTCCCCTTGGTGGTCCTCACATGCCCCAGCGTCTTCACCCTGCTGGCTGGATGTGGCCGTATCAATTGCGGCAATGCTGGGACCTTGACGGCCAACGCGAGGCCCGTTGTGTTTGCAGAGGCTCCCTGCCACCACCAATGTGGGAGGGCCTGCAAGATGTCCACATTCTGCCCTCAGCCCCTCCATCCCAACCACAGGAGAGGGTCCCCCCCATCCCCACTTTCACACAAGGGATGAGACCACAGTTAGACTGTATTTCTCCACTATGAAGTCCCCCTCATCATGAGGAAGCTGGGATTTTAGAGGAGGAGGATTTATCACCAGAAGAGAGGTGAGCGGGGAAATAAGATCAATACCTTATTTGGATTCACTTTTACTTATATCTGTTTTCTACAAATCTAGGTTTTCACCAAAATTATCTTAGCAGCAGCAGCAGCCTCCCAATCTACAGCAAACTGCTTTGGACTGTTTCCAAAGCTCCTCGCGTCCAGCCAGAGTTGAAGTTTGCGCCTCTCTCTCTCTCTCCTTCAAGCCTATTCATCAGCCTCCGAGTTCTCACCCACAGCAACAGAATAGCACTAATAAAAGCTTAACATAGAGGGTTCTCACTTCTTGGCTTTTGTCTTGGAGGGTGATCAGATCTCTAGGCTAGAGGCTGGTGCAGTGAAAGTCTGTCCCACACTGTTCCCCCTGTTGCACTAGGAGGGCATCTGGGCTGAAGGGTGCTGGGAAGAAGACAGTACCACCAGAGGTAAAGTGCCCATCAGATTGCAAAAACGACCTGCCTTTTTAAGGTTACTATGACTGGGCCATATTGAAGTGATAAGAAGAAAAGAGAGACTTGTTTACAAAGTGATGGATTTGGGGCAAGAGACTAAGACCTTGTCAACATCTCTAGTGTACCCATTTATTAATGTCCATCATAATACTATGGACCTTGACACGTGTTAATAGTCTTGAAAACAGACCTCCTGTGCTTAGGAATCTTTCTAGCATCACTAGAACAATTAACATCTCTTGACAGATTTGTCATTTTCTGAACATATTCTGAGCACCTCCTATATTCAAGGTGCTATGGGCAGGCACTGAACTATGGATAGTCTCCAGGCAGGGCCTGAAGAATTTTCTAGGAATTCAAAATCCAGTGAAGTTCTTCCTGGATTTTTGTGTTTAAATTTTCTTTAACGTTTATTTATTATTGACAGACAGAGAGACAGAGCATGAGCAGGGGAGGGGCAGAGAGAGGAGGAGACACAGAATCTGAAGCAGGCTCCAGGCTCCGAGCTGTCAGCACAGAGCCCGACGCGGGCTCGGACTCACAAACCGCGAGATCGTGACCCTGAGCGGAAGTCGGCCGGCCGCTCAACCGACTGAGCCACCCAGACGCCCCCTGGATTTTTGTCTTTAAATTTACACATGCTCCATGCTTCGGTAGTGGTTTCTTTGCAGGTCCCCAAGTATATAATGTCAAGAGATAATGTCAGTAATTTGTTTTAGAAAAACAACAGGACTATTGAATTTTTTTTTTAATGTTTTTCCAAGCTTCAACCTCCCCATCCTCAGTGATTGTGCTGAGCACTCTCTGGGTGAACTGGGCATACTTCTGGAGAATCTGTAGTCCAAAGGAGTACATTAAGGCTGTGGTACAAAGAAGTAATTTTCCCCAAGTTACCATGGTTATTAGTCTCTGGAGCATGGAGAATCCGGCAAGACACTCTGTCTGTGAGCTTATGAGGAGCAATGTGCTTCTGGAGACCCACCATTCTGATTACTCAACACTAGGCTTTCTAATCACTTCGTATTCAGAGATCCAGGAAGTCCAAACTCAGCTACTCAAATGCACACAGCTTAGTAAAAGCAGTTTTAACAGATACCTTCAGTAAGTTCTTAGGAATTTTCCAGTCCTCCCAAACTGGAAACGCATGTGCTACAGCAGAAATAGCAAAACCTCTGCAACAGACAGTCCGACAGCAGTATCCTGGGTCTGTCACTTGACTGGCTGGGTCTGCTTAGATAAGTTAGTATTTGAGATTCATTTCCATCTTTTGCTTCACAAAAATGGGAATTCTCCTATCAGCTACAGTTAAACCCACTGGCCAAAGGCCATTTGCAGATCACAGTTAATCTCAAGTTTGAAAGATCAGTGAAGATACTGTATGTACGGGTTTCTGGGTTTTTTTGTTTTTTTTTCTTGAGCCACTTGCCCACAGTCCAGTTGCCGCCTAGATTTTTCTCACAAGGTGCAATCTAGACCCCACGCACTTAATTCCGTGTGCATGCCACTATAGCAAGTTTGGCATCCTTTTTTATTTAGCTGCTTTGATACAAGAATAAGAATTCTAGCCTAATCCTTTTCTTCCTCCTCCTACCTCCTGTGTAATCAAGGCTTTCCAGCATGTAACAGAGCACGAGCTTTTATTTAGGTAACTCCTTTAAGTTTACAAAACCATTATATACAACTGTGATTCTCACATGTTCGCATCTTTCACAATCACCCAGAAGACTGTGAAAGCACAGATCATTGACCTTAACCCCCAGAGTTTCTAATTTAGTGGTCTAGGGTGGGTCCTGAGAATTTGCATTTCTAACAGGATTCCAGGAGGTGCTGATGGTTTGGAGATCATGCTTTGAAAACCCCTGAAATATCATCACCAGACTGTCTTAAGGAAGCAGGCAACTACCTACTAGCAATTACAGGATGCCATGAATGACTGCCCCCCCACCCCCACCCACGCATCATGTTCTTTACCTGAAGTCATTCCTTTGGGTTTAAACAGGAAGAGTCCTACCAAAATGAAAATAGGCTATTTGTGACAGATAGCTGTCCAACCACCACTGTCATTTTAGCCGAGATGGTTTTCCTTTAGGCTAGCTGGGGATCAGCAGGATTTTTCTTAAAAAGCCAGATAGTAAATATTTTTGGCTCTGTTACATCTACTCTGGCTCTGCCTTTGCAGACCAAAAATAGCCACGGACATTGGGCAAACGGATGGGTTTGGCTGTACATATGAACCTTTAGGCTGGCAGGCCATAGTCTGTCAACCCCTGGGTCAACTCACTCACACTCAGGGGCCTTACAGAAGACATAACAAGGAGAACTGAATCCCTTTTTAAATAGAAGGGGCTTAAATGGGACCTAGAAGGGGAGGTGGTCCCTGGGCCACCAGTAAGCTTGGGAAGAGGAGAAGAGAGTCCTTCAAGGGAGGGGTTGTGGAGAAGGAGGTAGGATACCAAAAGGAAGCATCCTTCTCTGACTTTAATTCCAGTGACCCTCAAAAGCTCACATTCACAGGAGGACGCTGCATGCTTCTGCTTCAGATCTGTTTAAGTACAAGTCAAAAGGGAAAGGAAGCCACAAGTCCAGGTGCAGTATATAGTCCCAGATAATAGGAAGGAGGAGGTCACTCTGGATAAGATAACTCAATCACTCAATCATGTGGTCACCAGGGCTGCAGGAGAAAGAGGAGCCTAAACCAGAATAATTAGCAGTATTCTGGTATCACTCCACTCCAACATGGGCACTTACAAGCAAAGAACAGATAAGAAAATAAGCAGAACAAATACCTCTTTGAAATACTAAAGAGCCCTAAAGGATGTTTTACTTGGATAGATAAAGAAACAAACAAAAGAAAGCAATTATTCAAGAACAGAAAACCGCACAGAGAATCATCTCAGCTTTTTGTGGAGAAAGTATTCCAGCCCTAAAAATGGTACAGAGAAGCAGAGCCCATGGAGGACCACAGAGGGCCTGAGCTTCCAGCACCACAAGTAAGCATCCTCCCTATGGCTTCTCCATCAGTGAAGGAAGTCTACCACCACCCCCCAAGGAAACCCATGCTGGGCCACAGCCTCCTAGATTTAGATCTGGACTTCCACATGTCTCATCATAACCTTCACCTGGTTGAGGGTCCAACGTCCTGATGGATTCAGGTGAAAGACACTGACTCACAAAGGTCATGAAATAGGGCCACTCAGCTCTATTCATCTCAGGCCACATTCTCACTCGAGTCTGTCCTGCCTCCAAAGCCTTCACAGCCCTGCTGCCATCCCACATTGCCTAGGGATGGAGGCACACATTGTAATACTTAATACAATGTTTTAGCTGCATTTTAGATTTCCATTTTTTACTCAGTTAACTGACCTGAAGAGAATTATAATATTTGTAATATAATCTAAACTGTCATTTATTGAGTGTGCCACAGAATTTCAATTTTCTTTCAGATTAGTATTTGCCCACTGAATATTTAATGGAAAAGAGAAATTATTTTCTCCTCACTTGATTACAAAAAGTTCAAATGGTGCTGTGAGAAATTCAAAAAGGCATTTGTATTGTTAAAATGTCCTCAACCTGCCAAAATACTTCGATGGATATTAACCCAAAGCCAAAAACAAGATCTTGACACCCTAATGTTTGTTTTCTTAGGATGGAAAAACACATTTCAGGTGTATGACATTCTAAGTAGGGGTTTGGGAGTGAATCCCTTAGGTAAAGAAATTCAGAGAACTGAATGCTAAGCGTCAAGAGAAAACATTGGTCAGGCTCACTCAGATCTTAGATTTAGACTTCTCTAAAATGAGGGACCCTCTGTTTGCAACTTTTAGATGTTTTATTTAGAATTACCAGTTCTAAACATAGCTGAGGTTAACAATGACACCAATGACCTCAATTAAAGTTTAATTGACCTAAGTCCAATTTTTATGCATACACACTTATACATTAGAGATATTTATAAAGAGATAAAGAGATAAAAAGAGATATGCATATAAGCTAGTTATATGTAAGCTACATATGTGATACTTAGTTTATATAAATACAAACAGCACAATGTGGTATAATCTCCAGATGTTATATACACCTAACTTAAAAATTCTTTTGAGACATTCAGGATAAACAAAATGTGCAACAAATTCTCATTTCTCATCTTTCCCCTCAATTGTTTAACCGCAAATCATGTGCTGCTATTTGAAACAATATTCATGACATGACATTTGCACCCTGTACTGTATACGTAACTAGGTCCCTGAGAATTAGTGATGAGGAGGAAAACTGAAGTTTGCTTTAAGCAAACTAAAGTAATTTAAAAAGTCCTGTGATGATCTGATGTAGGAAGAGTGGGAACTGGAGGAAGAAGGACCTAACTGTTCCCCCAGCTTGTCAGGTTCAAAAGGTTTAGAAGGTGAAGCAAAAGTATTTTTGTTTACTAGAAGATCATTTTATCTTTCTGAAAATAAAAATAATTCATTTTATTTCCTAGATGCGATGCCTAGAGGTTGTATTGGACCTTAGCAGTCCAAAAGTCTGGGACCTCTGGGTGCAGGTATGGATTTAATGAACTCGTCTGATGTATATGTTTCATAGAGTGACAAGTACCCCCCTTGCCCCATTTCTGATAAGCATGAGGAGAAAGGCCTTTACTCAACATAATTCCGCTGGTCTGAGGGGCTGCCTGCCTATAAACGCACCTCTGAGCAAACCAGCTCTCAGCCCTCATAATTTTGGAGTTATCCCAGCTTTATTGAAGTATAATTGACAAAGTTGTGTATCTTTAAGGTGTACATCATGATGATTTGATATACATGTTGTGAAATGATTACCACAATCAAGTTAACAAATCCATCTCACACAGTTACCATCTGGGTGGGTGGGTGAGTGTGTGTGTGTGCGCGCGCGTCAAAAGATCAACTTTAAAGAAGCCCTATTTTACATGGTACCAAATTTCAAAATATTATATGGACTAGCAGTCTGCTCAGGTCACAACAGGAAAATTGTTGCTAGGGAAAGAATGATCTATAGGATGCCATGCTGGCACGTGCGTGCGCACGCACACGCACACACACACACACACACACACACACACACACACCCCGATTCTTTGATTTAGGTGACTTCATGCAGGTTCAGAGAAACAAATATACAAGTCAGATGGAGGATGAGTGGCTTGGCAGAAGTTCACAGGAAAAAAACTTGTTTTTGTTTACTATGGATTCTCTATGAGCCAAAAACAAATTTGACTTTTTTCCCTTAAAGCAAATACCATTTCAAATACAGTCAGGAAAAGTATGTTCTCCAGTTTGAGGGGAGCAAGGACTATAACTTGTCTCCGTTCCCTCCTCGCTCAAGTATACCATCCCTCAAAATCCAGCTCCTAGTTTTCCCCGGTAGTGGACCATAGATTATTATTTAGTTAAATGCTCATTTGAATACAAATTAAAGTAAGTCTAGAAGAATGGGAGTGGGGGTCAAAACCTGGAAACCAGGTCATAGAATGACTAAATCTACTAGCAAAGCTCACCTTATAAAACCCTAAATGAGATGGGATGAATGCCTTTCAATAACTCAGAGGCCACAATGCAGACAAAACAGATTTGCTCCACTATGGAGAGTAGGATGAGGGTCCATGTGGAGGGAATTTTGGTTTAAATCAGAATGACTAGAGTCACCTAGTCATAAAATAAGACTATTTTATAATGTAGTCAGCATCATTTCACTAGAAATAGTCCAAGACAGTTTGGATAACCATTAGTCATTTATGTTGTAGAAAAGATCAAAACAGAACTCAGGACTCAAAAGAGTTCACTGTAGTTCATCTTTACTTCTTATCCTTAAATCTTCTCCATAAATCCCTGCCAGGTGGTCACTCAGATGGTAAGGGTACACAGCCACTGACAGAAAGCACCATTCTTTAGGAGGAAGACAGAGCCAGCATTTCTTACAGTATTGTTTCAGGTTGTCCTCTTCAGAGTATGTGATATCATTGTCAAAACAAAAAAACAAAAAACAAAAAAAACCTAAACACGCGCGCACGCACGCGCGCGCGCGCGCACACACACACACACACACACACACACACACACACACACACACACACAGATTCCTTGCTGCCTTTCATCACCAACCACTTGCACCAGGATATCTGGGATGGCACAAGGAGTCTACATCCATGAATTACTCATATTATTCTGATGCACATTGAAGTCCAAGAAACATTGAACCAGATGAACACGAAAGTCTTTCTGATGCCAAGAGGCTATGACAAAGGACAGCAGTATAGATTCCCAGTTTCCTCACAAGGATTAATTCAAGTTAGTGCCAAAAAGTTATTTTAAGTGAATAAACACCTGCAAGCTTTACGGGCATAACATAATAAAGGTTTGCTTCTTTAATACAGAACAGTCTACTTCTTGCAACATCCATTCCCTTGACATGATTTCCAGGCATTGTGACAAGCTAGGACACTCTCACCTCACATGAACACATTCCCAATCCCATTTCAAACAAAATGCACCAAGTATCACCATTATTGGAAAATGTTGATTTGCTTTCTTGGACCTAGCAAACAGTTTAAAAATGAAAAATCTTGGGGCAGCTGGGTAGCTCAGTCAGTTAAGCATCCAGCTTTGGCTCAGGTCATGATCTCACAGTTCATGGGTTCGAGCCCCATGTCAGGCTCTGTGCTGACAGCTCAGAACCCGGAGCCTGCTTCAGATTCTGTCTCCCTCTCTCTCTCTCCCCCTCCCCCACTCGCACTCTCTCTGCTCTCAAAAATAAACATTAAATTTTTTTTTTTAATTTTTAAATAAAAAATCTTGAGCACTATTTTATAGACCTTTGGAGAAACACCTGGTTAAATACACAAGAAGGATCAGGCCCATCCTGAGTTATGGGATCTTTTCTGTCAGGGTATGTAAGGTCCTCAAGAATCCAAGCCTGACATCCCCTTCACCCCCTCACCTCTCATTTCCTTGATCACAAATCTTATACACAGAATGACTTAATAGATATAAGAAGCCACAAACCATGTGCCATGAATGTTGAGGTCCCCTTACACAATTACAATGGGATTATGGAGTTCAGATGCTAAGGGCACTAAAGCAAGTTAGCAAGGGTTTACTGGGTACACACTTTGTATACCTGATATTATAATTTTAGAGTTCAAGGGAAAAAATATCATCCAACTTCAGAGGGAAAAAAAGGAAATCTCCCTGTACTTTGCACTGTTGGAAGACACCCCCCCCCCCCACCAAGAAGTAATGTCCATGCCTTACAAATTCTTCCTTATAAAGTTATGTTTTCAAAAGTCTCCCTTTATCATCCACAGGAAAAATAGATACCCTAATCCTCAAGTCTGCCCAGAACAGCAGCTCCAGTGTTCCAGAAACAATCCCTGCCCTACCTTAAATATGGGATTCAAATATGTGGGTATCACCATGGATTTACTGAAAGTGTGCTGGGGTTGCCACTGTTGGATCCAGGCCAGGTTTTTTCCATCCAAGATGAGTCAACTTAAAGTATTATTCAATGACTTTTAAATTCAGACCACGAGAATAGCTTTTAGTCTCTCTGTGGAGGCAAAGATGAGAGATGTAGAACACCAGAGGTACTGGCCATGTGTCCAGCCCTGTGGAGGAAGATATTTTGCATCAGTAAAGAGAAGCAGAAAACAAGTGCTGTTTTCTACACCTTGTATCCAGTTGTGCTAAGGCACAACTCTACATTCATCCTTCTAATACTGTGGTTGGGAAAAGAAAATCCAGTAGGTTCCTTTCAGTGCCCCAGTCTAAGCTGGTTTTTCTTTCTTTAAACCAAAGGAGTTACACTAACCAAAAGAAAATATAAACATATCTAGTAACTCAAGTCCTGTTGGACACAGAGCCTGATTCCCCCAACCCCCTATGCATTTGGTTGTCCTCTGAAGGTTGATGAAGAATCCTGTCAATATGTAGATCCATTCATAATGTAAGCTCAGAAACTAAGTCCTGTCACTAAGGGAATATTCTTAGTGAAAATCATTAGCTCTTGAATAATGCTTGTTGTTTTTAAATGTAGGTCAGAATAAAGGATTTTTAGAAATAGTCTGAAAATAAGAAGGGGTTAAGAACTAATACTCCAGTCAATGTTTTCTGTTGTAACTCACAGATGTATATTCAAAGTCCTGTGATATAGTGAAATCTTATAAAATCCCAATTCTCTCTTAGTCTCTGTGCCCACGTTAAAATCCATATCCTATTAAGATGTTTTCCTCACTAGGGGAAGAATATCTTTAATCTTAAAAAATACCTGGGAAATTCACAACAGAAATGGAACATACTATCAGTATATGTCCATAGACAAAATAACAGTGTATTCATTTTTATATGAGGTGGCCATCAAGGGATGGTCAAGGGGAGGTAAAGACAACACAAGGCTAGGAAGGATAAGAGCAAGAGAGGAGAAGAAATTGGAAAACTTTAAGAACGCAAATTAATGGTTAGAAGATACTTTATAGCTACCTGATGTTTATTGACACCCTGGAGGCTTATTTAATGCAAGATCTTTCTGATCTGGATTTAAATAAGCACCAAACTAAATTAGCAGAAGAAAAACTATGGATGGCTTGAAGGCGTATAGCAATAGAATGGAATATAAACCTAAAACTAATATTAACCAAATAGATGAAGGGTGTTGGTCTCAAGAAAAAATAAAAGTCAAGTAGGAAGATTCAAGTTTCTTTCTTTTAGTCATCCATCCATCTATCCACCTCTCTCTCAGTATTGAACACCTATCATGCTTCAGACACTGGGCTCACAAAGAGAATAGAGACACTGATCAGACAGCCCCTGACTAACAAACCACCCCCTAGAAGGAAAAGGACAATGAGCAAAAATGACTCACTATCCAAAAGAGTTTGAGTTTCATGAGTGACCTAAAGCATTCTCAAAATTCAGAGCAGGGAGAAACCATTTCCTGCTAAGAACTTCATAGTGAAGGTAGCATAGGAATGGGACACCTTACATGATGAACTCACTTTCAAAGCCACTCATCCAAAATTAGGGGACTCCAGAGGATAAAACAAAAGCCGTCTGTATAGTCTCAATGGCTCCTAATACTCTCAAAGTGCCATAATTAACTTGTTTCCCTTCCATTTCCAGCTCTGAAGTCACAGAGGTTTCAAAGGTTTTTTGCCTGGCTTCTTTTCCAACCCCCTCTCTACTTTATTCAGAAAATGGATTACAAAATGCAATTTTTTTTAACGTTTATTTATTTTTGGGACAGAGAGAGACAGAGCATGAACGGGGGAGGGGCAGAGAGAGAAGAAGACACAGAATCGGAAGCAGGCTCCAGGCTCTGAGCCATCAGCCCAGAGCCTGACGCGGGGCTCGAACTCACGGACCGCGAGATCGTGACCTGAGCTGAAGTCGGACGCTTAACCAACTGAGCGACCCAGGTGCCCCAAAAAGTGCTTTTAAAATTTGATAGAGAAGAGGAATCACTTCTGTACTACATGGAGTCTCAGACACTACATCCAGGATCCAAACTTCCTGAATAATTTTCCCAGGTGCCACATTCTCATGAAAACACTATCCAGATGGCATTCTGACACAAAAGAGGCTCGTGACCACAACAGAGTTCCTCATGTTCTTCAGAACAGTCAGAATGTGGTCAATGGGAAGACACCCTTCCTGCCACACCCCACTCATGTCTGTTTCCTCTCAGAAGGGACTCCAGAGTAGAGGCCGAGAACCCTCAAAAAATGCCAAATGGATTTTTTTTAAATGAATAAAGAGACAATTCCTTAAACTCAGTCCAAAGTATTTTTTGAAAAATGCATACTTGCCCTTAGGCTGAAGAAGAGGCATTTCTTTCCATCCCTTGATACTTGGGTCTCTCCACCACAAAATTAAATCCTTTGTAGGATCAGTAAAGAGAAAACATAAATAGAAAAGTAATATGTACTTATTATTTTAAGAAATACAACAAGGACAAGAGAAAAATTGTAGGAACACAAAGCTACAAGGAATTGAAGTTGACATCAGTCTGGTCATATGCAACCCTAGAAGCTTGAGGCCCATGGGAGGAAAGGACTCATGGCAGAAAGAAACAGGAACTCAAGATTTCTATACCTACCCAGGTTACTATTCACCTATCAGACTAAAATGAATTTAAGGATAAGCAGAAACTCAGAAGTATTTTAACCAAGTGTTCCTCATCAGGAAAGTACTCGGGGTAGGAAGAGAGGACTGAAATAACAAATGGTCCAGAAAAGATTTCAAGGTTGAGAAAAGATTAACAGTAGAGGATACACTGTAAAGAATACTGTAATAGATGGATAAGATTACATCAAAAGGGGTACGAGTAAGCCTTATAGCTCTCTAGGATCCTGTTAGTATGCCTCTCAAGGGAAACGCTCTAGAATGTTTTAGTATAAGTTCACAACTCTTAGTTCAGAATGTGCTTGTACCAACAGGCCTGGACTGGGAAAACAGTGAAAAATGAGAACCGTGTTAGTGACTGAATGGACATTACTGTACTGTTCTCTTTGGTCAAGTCCATATTGTACAAAAGTAATGTTGAAGAGGTACATCCAAGAGGACTAATTCATCCTGATTTTCACCAAGACTTTACTGATTTGAGCACTGAAATGTGACAAATTGTCCCAGATGGACATATCCTTCATGTCTCAGGAATCCACTCAGTCCAGAAGGTTGGTCACCCTAAGTGCATAAACTCAGATGAAATTGTCCTCAAATATCCAGAACTAATATGCAGAATTACTGTGTCTGGAGTAAGACAAAGGAAGTACTTAAAGGTCTAAAGCAGATCTCAACTGGGGCAGGTGGTGGTAGACATACTCCTACCACTGAAGACATTTGTCAACAACTGGAGACTTTTTTGTTGTCACGACCAGAGCATCAATGCCACTGGCATCTAGTAGCTAGAAGCCAGATATTCTGCTAGACATCCTATGATGCACAAGGACAGCCTTCACAACCAAGAATTATCTGGCCCAAAATACTGATAATGTCCAAGTTCAGAAACGTAGGTCTGAAACACAAAAACCAAGCATAAAAGTTAAATTTAAATGGAGATATATTCAATGATCTTATTTTTAAAAGCTGTCAGATTGGATTAAAAGCGGATCCTAACTATAGGCTCTTTGGAAGTAACATAAAATAAAGTGACAAAGCGTTTGATAAGAAATGGGCAAAGGGATATCAGTCCAGTGCAAACAGTATAATGGCAAAAAAAAAAAAAAAAAAAAAAAAAAGAAATAGCAAACAACTTGGTTCCAATGACTAAAAACACTGAACAAGATAAAGTCAATATAATAAAAGGCACAGCTTTAAAGCAAAATGGTCTTAAATAAATATAAGTAATATTGGTTAAATACAGAAGCAGAATAATTAGAAAATCAGGAAAATTTTGATAAAGTGTACAATTGTAGTGAGAAACTTAAATAGAAGTAAAAATATAGAGAAATTAAATACAAAGAGACATATCTTCGAGAATTTTTAAGTTCTCATAAGGTTTATAAGAAGTAATCAAGTAGTTGTCCACAAAGAAAACATTAAAATTTATAGATCTTTTTATGCCATATTCCCTGATCATAAGGCAATAAAACTGAGGAAAAGGAGCACCTGGGTGACTCAGTGGGTTAAGCATCGGACTCTGGGTTTCATCTCAGGTCATGATCTCACAGTCATGGGATGAAGCACCTTGTCAGACTCTACACTGGGCATGAAGGCTGCTTAAGATTCTCCACCTCCCCTCCCCCCAACTGCCCACCCCATCCCTCCCTCCCACTCACGTCTCTCTCAGAAAAGGAAAAAGTGAGGAAAAAATTTTAAGTGACAAAAATATCGTAGCTGCTTCTTCTAGGAAAAAAAAAATGTTAGATACCCATATAGCTCTGGCTAAAATTAAAAGACATCATACTCTTTCTATAAATTAATTAATTCAAAATAAACCTTATAGACTACAATGAAAACTATGAGGATAAAACGTGTAATCTTGAAATTCTTCATAATTAAAGAAAAACAAAACTGGAACTAAGTCTATCTTAAGAAATTTAGGGAGAGAGGGAATAGTGGACTCAAAAAGAAAAATTAAGTAAAAGCTGAAATTTATGAAATATGAAACAAAATTAGATAAATAGACCCAAACCTAAATCTTTAAAGACCTAATACATTAGAAAAAAGCATTTTGTATTCCTAGTCATGGAAAAAGGAGCAAAAATAAAGACATGTAGACTCAACAGTAAGGTTTCAAGCAGAGATACAGAGGAAAGAAATTCTACCTGAAACCCTGGTGGTGTGTAAGTAACGAATCACTAAATTCTACACATGAAAATAATAGTGCACTGTATGTTAACTAGCTGAAATTTAAATAAAAACTTGTTGAAAAAAACCTCTGAGGCAGCAAACTTGGGAGTCCTAGAGAAAGCGGGTTATTTCTTGGTCAAACTACTGAAATGTAGTAAGAACAAAAAAAGTGAGAACCTGTCAATAATCATAGAAAAGATTAGGAAATTAGGAATCTTATCTTTAGAAAATCAGAAACTGTTCTACATAGAAAAAAATGGAAGCCTCTCTAATTCAGTTTTGAAATCAGAAAACTTGATTATCAGAAGTCAAAAAGCTAGCATAACTATGCAGCAGTCTTATGAATATAATAAATATTCTAAACACAACTTTATAAAACAGTCTGACAATACATGAAACACAGTACATTATGAATAAGCTGAATTTATTCCAGGGATGCAATAGTGATTCAATATTAGGAAGTGTATTAACATAGGCCACATCAAAAATAAAAGTGGAAAAAATTAGTTATATCTATGGATTCTGAAAAAACATTTTATAAAATTCAGGCACACCTAATAAAAATTAAGTAGACTGTGATTACAAATGACATAATTCATTAAAAACCAACCAAAAATAGCACACACAACAACAAAAAAAGTTATTTCAGATAAAATTAACTAGAAAGAAATCCACAATCACTATTATTACTCAAAATTTACTTGGCAGTTTCAGTAAATGCAATAGGGGGAGAAAATTAAACATATGGACATTGAAAGATAAAAGATAAAGTCTATATGATTTTTACAGATGGAAAACTCACGAGATGCTAGTGAAAAAAAATTAAACCTCATCATACAAAAAAAGTTTGGTAGGATGGATGGATGCCATATAAGTACAAAAAAAACCCCAAAAAAACCCAAAAATCAGTAGCTTCATTCTAGGAATAAGTAACCAGAAAGGTAAAAGTATTTATAATAAAAACAAAGCCAATAAACACTTAGGAACAGATTTTAAAAGAAAGGCATAGAAACTGTAGGAGTAAAACTGAAGAACATGAAGAAAAAGAATATTAAAATAATTAAGACATGGCATAATGTGCTTATATATGGAAGTTTCAAGCTATTAGAAATGTAATTTCTCCCCAAATCAGTATGCAGTGAAATTCAATTCCAATCAGGAGAAGAATTAATATGGAAGGAGGAATATGTGTAAATAGACAAGGTACAAAAAATAAGCATTGAAGGCTAACTTGCTTTGCCAGATTAAGAAATCTAAACAATTAGATATTCAAACAGAACAGAGAAGCTTTCTTCATTCAGAAAAAGAAAAAAATGGACTTCCATCTTAAATTTAAAATTTTATGTGGATTAAAGTCTTAAGTTTAAGAACTACATAACAAATACTGTAAAAGAAAAATAAAGGCTATTAATTGTACAATGGAGGGTTGAGGGAGACTAAGAATGAAATCACAGAAACTGGTATTTTAAAATACTGAAGAATTTTTGGAAAATTCAAAGTTAAAGTGTATGCATCAGGAAAGATATGAAAAACCAGTATCCTATATGTGGGGGAAATGGAACACAGATGTAAGACAGAGGCATAGTTCCTTTAATATACCTAGAATTCTTACAAAATGCCAAGAAAATAGAGAATTCAAGAGGAAAAAGCCACAAGTAAAGGACGTAAGTGGGCAATTTGTAGAAAAAAAGAAAAGGCTGACAAATACAACAAACAAAGGGGACAAAATAGGATTATGCTTACAAACCTATGCATGTGAAAATAACTACATTGAAAGCCAAATTTCAGTAACTTGTTTAAGTGAACTCCTGCTACCTTCTCCCACTAAGACAGCTAATAAGCCAGCAGTACAGAAGGACTCTACTCAACAAATGATGAGGAAGGTTACCCTAGATCAGACAAAAATCCATTTCATCAGGATGAATCTTGACAGTGACAAAGTCTTTGGCTTTTTCAAATGTCAATCTCAAGAATTGGATATATCCCTCTTAACAGATAACCTAGTCCTGGACAATATCTAGTTGTATCTTCTCATTTACCAGATGAGGAAATTAAGGTCCAAGGAGGTTTTAAGTACTTTTCCCTAGTTCCAAAACTCAACAGTGCAGAAATGGACTTAGAAGCTGCTCCCTCCTCCAGAGTTTCCTCCAACACTCAGCCTTGTTCCCTGTTATTCTACAACGTACCTGCCATCCAGGATTTGGAAGAGTTCTTTCAGGACCATATCAACATGGAGGGAAAAAAATGGAAATAAGAAAGTAGAAAGAACTTGCCTCCTAAATGGAGGTATTTTCTTGTTAAGAAAATTGTATCATTCTGTGGAGAATTACTGTACAAGATACAATGGATCATAGGGTCTATTAGAGCTCCATTGATACATACAAGTCATGCCCCAGCCCAGTCTTTACCTAGCCATCCACCTGGTAGCCTTGCACATGAACTTTTGTTCAAATGTTCATGCCCCAATCCCAAAGCCAATTAATCCTCTCAGAGTCCGCATTATGCATGCAATCCAGCAATTGTTTATTATTCCTATACAAGTTAGGAAAAGCTGAAATAAAAATATTTAAAGTCATTCTCTCACCCCTTGATAAAGTACAGACATGTACCAGTTGACATGGGTTAACTAGTTTACCTAATGATTATTATTAATGAAGACCTGTCACAAATCCAAGCCCTGGAACTAAGGGTCACAGTTTTATTTTGTTTTCCCCTGAAATCAGACACTAAAATTTCAACCTTGGTTTGTTATCTGCGTGCCTTCTTTACCAAAAATATCAGGCAGGAGACTACAGCTCTCTTGTTGTCAAGCCAGTATATCTCATAGAGAAACAAAGGAGGTGTAAAGTTTAAGTATCGCATGCCAAAGACATCGCGTGTCTATTTTCAGATACAAAATAGACAAGCATGGCTAACATCCCTATCACCCAAACCTGCCAGCTCCCTCTAATTCCATCAACAAGTATGGACCCCTTATGCCAAGTAGAGGTACTGGAGAGTGGCCTTATGAGTACTACAACTCTGCCCGTTGGCAAAGTTATTTAACTTCCCCAGGACTTCTGTTTCCTCACCTATAAAATAGGTCGGTTGTGTTCTAATGAAACGAGGTTTGCAAAGAGGTTAGCATAGTGCCTGGTGCATACAACCACTTCAACTACTAGCATTTATGGAAAGTCTTTATGTTGTTCAACCTTGATAAGCACTGCAGAGCTCAAATAAAAGTAAAACAAAAATCGCACATGAAAATGGACTTGATTGCTGAACTTATGTGGTGCACATTCTGGGTTCTCTTGAACACTAGAAGGGAGGGAGATGAAGCACTAGGGTGACCGGTTTCTTAGATCCTGTTGAGGTGGGTTATAATTTTTAAAAAATGTAATGCTTATTTTTGAGACAGAGAGACACGGGATAGCGGGGAGGGGCAGAAAGTGAAGGAGACACAGAATCCAAAGCAGGCTCCAGGCTTCAAGCTGTCAGCACAGAGCCCATGATGATCTTACTATTTTAAGTGTAGGTCAAGTTTACGAACAAGAAGAACGGGAACTATTTTTCCTTAGAAATGTCAAGAAAATAATTTTCACAGCTGAATTGACTGGAGCAGTGGTCTTAAACTGAGAATCATGTCGGTAGCTTGTTAAAACACAGATCGCCCAGCCCTTCTCCCACTTGCAGACTCATGAGGTCTGGGATGAGGCCCAAGGACTTGAATTTCTAACAAGTTCTCAGGTGCTACTGCTACTGGTCTCGATTATTTGCCTCCATTTCCCAATTTGCTTTGCTAATAAGGACCTGAGTTGGGGATAACTGATACTGAGTAGAGAGAGCCCAAAGCACAGAGCATTTTCACAGGCCTCTTCAAACTTTGCCATCATCATTTACCATACTCTGTGGCCTTCAAAGTTAAGTCAACAGACAGATTTTTAAGACAAAAACACTCTCTTGTAAAGGTAGTAAGGGAGACAAATGTGATTAATCTCCTTTTATTTGGGGCTTTGCAGAAAAATGACTCTGGTGCCTTGCTATAGATTTTGACATGTAGCCAGAGTGTGGCTCTGAAAGTGTGAGCGGCATCCCAGCTCCAGAAGACATCGGAGGCAGCAATTAACATTCAGACAGGCCCACTCAGACTCCACCAGTAGCCCAGATTCTTGTCCCCCCAGGAATATTGATCTGAAGAATCAATTTTGCTTATAAATTAAAGGGGGTGAAAAGATCATTAAAGCATAGGAGATTTGGTTTAAGTGCAGAACAATTATGCTATGTGAAGAGATTATGATAGTTTGAAGATCAATCATTTAGAAGTTTTTTTATTTGGACTTGGGGAAACCTTCGTAACCAAGAGGTGATATATCTTAAGAGATCATGCAAGCTTTTCCAAATATGGGCTGCATGTTCAGGAAATGTAATAAATGATAGAATATGGATTCTTTGTAATACTTAAGTGACTGAATATCCATTGGTTTAAAAGCCAACACCCTGTTGAGAAAAAAGCACTCCACATAAAAGGCCACCAGGTGCTTTAGAAATATATACTTCTTTTCCACCCCTTGCTTCATTTTTCTACTCCTGTTGTGGCTCCCACTTGTCCACATTGGCTGCTTGCTACAAAACTCCAGGAGATGAGGAGCTATCATCACTGACAATAATAAAAAGGCCAATGTCCAGATAGGTAATGTCTCTAGAAGCCTCCAAATTCCAGCCTTTAGGGCTTCAAGTGCTACAGGCATCAGGAATTACGGCTTTCCTCTCTACTCTATGCCTCATTCATACCTACTTTGCCGATCCAAGAGCATCATAGCAACTCTCTTCAATAGCAAATTAGTTTGCTCAGGTTGCTATAACCAAATACCATGAACTGGGCTTCAACAATAGAAATTTATTTCCTCAGTTCTGGAGGCTAGGAGTGCAAGATTAAAGTATTAACAGGTTTATTTTCTTCTCACACATCTATCCTTTGCTTGTAGATGGTGTGCTTCTCAATGTATACACACCTGGTCTTCTATGTAGGTGTACCCCTGCTGCCTCTTCCACTTCTTGTAAGAATACCAGCAATATTGGCTTAGAATCTCATGCTGATGGCCTCATTTTAACTTAGTTGTTCCTTTAAAGGCTTACTATAGTTACATTTTGAGATACCGGAGGTTGGAACATCAGCCTAAGAATTAAGGAGGGCAGGGAGACATAATTCAGCCCATAAGAAGTATCAACAGCTTTCTTCTTTAATGCTTTATTCCATGGGAGGTCAAAGCCTGTCTGAGAGACCCAGTCCCTATTCCTTTAATCTGCCTTTCCTTCCACCAAAACTCTTGCCCTGTCACAAAAACGAAACTCCCATGAAAGCGAATGTAGAAAAGAAATAGATGGTGGTATAGGCATGTTCTGGGGATAGGGACATTATCTGTATCAACCAAGAATGAATCGTTATGCTGACTTAAGTTTGATACTAGCATCTGGAAAAAAGTCTCCCTATCAGGCCCTCTAATCTGGACCTCTTTTACAAAGAAAAAAAGTCCAGATTGATTGCCTTTCTCAAGACCTTAGTGATGTCAGATTTATCACTGTTTTCTACCAAATTCCTAATTCTCTTCTTCCCTACAACACACTGTTCCTTTCTAGAAGATTCCTGGAGTACTTGTTCATGGGAGAAACCCACCTTCTCTACTTGCAGTCCTCAGTGCCATCACAGACAGAACTCAAAGTATGGGGTCTCTCAGGAGACCTCTCATCAACAAATCTGCCATGTTCTTCGTACAAAATGCATCAATGGGGCCAAGCTTTCAGAAAACTGAAAGGAATCCCTATTATACTCCTATAGGTTCCAAGTACCTGGATGATACAGACAAGACTTGTGCAGTGCATTCTAAAACCAAGTAACAGTGGCTCACAAGGTTTCTGGTTAGAACTTAGTTAATTCTTCATCTTGTGGGCAACCTTGTCCATTATTCACTTTATGTAGTCAGAAAAAAAAAATGTTTTCATCTAAAAGGTCTAAAATCTGAGGCAGAGAAATTATTTTTAACCCAAAGACTCAGCTAATTGCCTCAATTGTCCAATTATGTCAATCTTTTTTTAAAAGACCTTAAAGTCTCAGACATCCCCAAATTGGCGCCCATTAGCTCTGTGTCATACAGCCATTCCCGTCTGCAGCAATAGCCCCCAACCCCACTCCTGTCAATCAACTCCCCTTTCCTTTCCTCAGACTGACACTGTGTATAGAATGACTAAGTGATTCAAGCTACTCATTCAAGAATTGGAAGACTCAGAACAATAATGAAATTGTTAGCTTAATATTAGGCTGCTAACACCATATTCCTCAGATATAGAGCCTATCTAACCCAAATTATGCACTCATTATAGGCCATATAGGTATTGAGACAAGTTTTCTAAATTAATGAATCAGGGAGGACAAGATTAGTCTTACAAAGGCTGCTGCCCAGAAACTATCAAAATGTTCTATCAACTAATCAAAACCATTTCAAAGATGCCTACTAGCACAGAGCTATGTACATTGAGTAACTTTGAAATCCTTGTTAAGGATATTAGACACATGGTTTGGCTTATAATTGCCCCTCTCTCCACCAATTAGCAACGTCTTCTCCTCCTCCTCTTCTTCACCCAAGAGCTATTATTCTTCTGTATTAATTCATTTATTCATCTTCCATTATACACCAGTTACATTTCTAATCAGTTAGGACACGGCGTCCTTCATTACCTCAAAATACCCAATTCTGACACATCTTAGGACCCTGCCATGCCTGCAGCCTCAAGCTGAGGGAGATTTATGTATATGTGGTTGTGGTTTATACCATAGAACCTCACCACCTTGCCTACTAGCTAATTAAACCAAAGGAATCTCTGCAGTTGTCTGGTATCCCACAGGCATACTCAATATTTGACAGTAATACTCAAACCCAATAAAAGGGACTTTTAATGTAAGAGACACATGTATTCAATGAATGGAAGTAAAATTAGAGACCTACACCATGAAAATACGTGAATCAGAAGCCACGAGACATTGGAAACCACAACCTAATGTAAGCTTGGACTAAGCCAAAGCCATGATATCGAGTTGCTAGCAGACTAAAGAAGAGATGGGTAAGAAAGAAAAACAAAGAGCTGTAGCTGAGTCACAAACAAGGCAGTCCAAAAAAATTAATTCACAACAGCAGCTACTGAACATTGAGTTATTGTAACCTAAATGCTAAATGACATTCTAGTTCTCCAGCAAACCTGTAGACACAATCTTTTTGTCCTCCATTATTCCCTTGGTATTTTTGTAATTCTAAGGAAATCTGGGTGTGCCTCTTATACTCTTTACTAGAGGAGGCAGAACCTGTCTGGTGGTCAATGGGAGAAAGAGATGAACATACCAAAAATTCTAGTACGGGACATAAGTGGGTGCTATAGGAGCCTAGAGTAGAAACTTAAACCAGGGATTATTTTGTGGGCTAAGTTTTTTTAAGTTCATTTGAGAGACAGATGGAGGGCAGGAGCAGAGAGAGAGGGAGAGAGAATTCCGAGCAGGCTCTGTGCTGCCAGCACAGAGCCAGATGCAGGGCTTGAACCCGTGAACCATGAGATCATGACCTGAGCCAAAACCAAGAGTCAGACGCTTAGCCAACTGAGCCTCTGGCTAGTTTTGAAGTAGGAACTAGAGACATGGAAAAGGGACATTTGAGACAAAAATTATTGGGTGTGAAGTTACTGCAGGATGAGAGAGTCCACTGGGTTCAGGAAACTACAAGTGCTTTGATCTAGCTGGGGTAAATGCTGAACACGTGGGTATGCCCAGAGATGAGGCTGGGGATAGTCAGGGGCTGATAAACACTCAAATGATCAAGAGAAAGTGCTTGTTGTTATCCAAAACCCTGTGGGAACCTATTGAAGGACTTAAATGAAGGAGAGTTACCATCAGGTTTGCATTTTAGAAAGTTCCTTCTGGCTGGGTTCTGAAAATGAACTCAAGTGTGGCCAGAATGGAAAGAGGCCATCTACTTAGAAGATAATCACTAATCTTGTGAGTTGCTTCACCAAGCGGGGAAATAGAGAGGATAAATAATGGGAAAATACATTAAAGAGGAAGTAGGATTTGCAAAATTTGGTGATATAGTGAATACATGCAGGGAAGAACCCAAATGTGACTTCTGTAGTTCCAACTTGACCTCTGAAAGGATAGTTGTACAAATCAGAGACTCCTAGGAGAACAAAATGAGTGCATATAAGCAAGAATGAGGAACGGCTCAGGCTTGAAGACAGTAACTTCAATCTATCTGTGGGACAGTTAGGCAGAATACTCAAATAGACCTACATGGGTCAGGAGCTCAGCAAAAAGATGTAGGCTTGTGGAATCATCATATAAAAAGTAACCAATGGTAGGCATCTCGGTGTAATGATTGGGAGATTGGATATGAAATGGGAGGAGCCAACTACAGAGGATGGGGCCGAGGTAACACCATGCTCTAGAGGACAAACAGAACCTATGACGGAGTAAAGTGGGGTCAACCTGAACTCCCCTGCAATTCTTCCTTTATTATTGCAAGCCACATAGTCCTTCTAAATCGCCGTAGTGGTGACCTTCTTACCTTATTTCATACGATCATTTGTGTATTCTTCTCCCATTGTTTCATGTATGAAAGTCTCAGGTCTGCCCTATGCAGATACTGTTTCATGCTTCCTTTAGGTGATCTTTTTACATATGGCACAGAGAGTGACAGTAAATGAAAGTCCTCTACTCAAAGCCTAGAACACTGAATGTTCCTCCAATTCTGCCTGACAAGATATGCAACCTTGAGAAAAATGTCAAGGTTGGCTATCATTTAGTAGAACCTATTCTAGGAGTCAAGCACAAGGCAACGCACTTTATGTACCTCTTAATATTTTTGACAGATCTCTGAGTTAGGGCTAAGTCTTCTTGCTATGGTGATTATAGTAAAGTGAGGTCCAAAGAGGTTAAGTAATTTGCCACAAGTTAGCAATGGAAGACACTTTTAAACCAAAATTTGTTTTAAACCAGAGGTCCTGTTCCTTCTGGTGTTTAGTATTTCTTTTGGGGCAGATGACTATACCTCCTCTACCCTTATTGGTATCCTCACCAGTAAAATAGAGCTAAAAGTGCCTACTTTATCTTTTTGAAAGGGTTGTAAAGGTTGAACAAGCTATTTTATATGGTGATACACTGACTATTACAAAGTGTTATGGCAGAGAACTAATGCACAAATAGCCTTTTGCTTCTCTCCATTTCCCAGCCCCTATTCAATTAGGTAGGAAAAAGTAAGTAGTTGTGGAAAGTATGAGAAGTGACAGGCATCACTTCTGAGCAGAGGAAGTGAAAATCTCATGCGATATTCTCGGTGTCTTACTCTGCTGCAGAGGCGGAGGAAGCTGCATGTTCAGAAGGTGAAGATACAAGATGGTAGACACTCCATCAGCCTGGCTCTTCAGAGATCACGTGCAGAACTTTCTGCCATGTGGAAAGTGGTATCACTGTAGAAATAAACCTCTGTTGTGTTAAACAACAAAGATCTGAGAGTCATCTGTTAGTGCAGCATCCACCTGGTTTATCTTGACTGACATAAATGCCATAAGTTATGGAAAATTATTGGTACATGTCAGTATTCAGTATACAGGGAGTGAGATAAGGCACTGTAATTAAGACTATGGGATGTGGAGCTAGAATACATGGATTCCAATTCAAGTCCTGCCATTCATTAGCTTTTTGACCTTGGCAAGTAATTTCATGTCTTTGTGCCTCAGGTTCCTCATCTGTCAAATCGGTACAATAATATGACTTCATAGGGGCTTGAGGGGAAGTTAGTTAACACACGTATAGCATTTAGAACAAGGCATATGGAAACATTCAGAGACTGTTAGCTGTTTTTAGTCCATACTGAATTGACCCCAATTACAATTCAACTGCTTTTGGTTGACCTTCTAGGCTAAAGAGATCATTCTCACATGTACGTCCTCCAACAAAAATCATGAAGGAACCCTTCCTATCCTGTTAGGGAAATGAAAGGCAATGAGCAATTCAGAGAGCAAAGGGAAAGTGTTCTTTACCTCCGGACAATTGTTTTCTTTCTTTTCTCAGCCCCAGGAAGTGTCTCAAATGAAGAGCCTTTTACGACACCGAAGGAAACACTATAGATCTATCTCCCTAATGGAGGCCCATGGCCCAGTTTTGTACCACCCACAAGCAAAAAATTTTTAGTTCCTCAAGGACTGTTAAAATACAAAACACAACACCATGAAACCTAATTTTAATCCTATTTATCCTAAGTAATTATCCTATAGCGCTTTATACAAAATTTGCTGATCCCACTGTATTGTGAAAACCCCAAGCCCTACTTCCCAACTCACTCATCCTAACGGGACTAAGGAGATCGCTGTTGGCAGGCACTCGATCACCTCTCCAGTTCACAGTCATCGTCTCTCCCCATTATCTGCCATACTAATGAAATCCACAAGCATGAAAGAAAAATCTTCCTGAAGGTCTGCCTAAGAGTAAAGCAGAAGAAGCAGTCTCGTGTTTTTTTTTTTAATAGGGAGAATAACAAGATGTTTACTGAACTTTATATACATGAAGACTATCTTTTTCAGTACTAATTAGCTAATCCACCTCTTTCTTCCCATCTGTTTATAAAGTCGGGGTGCCCTGAAGGCAAGTACCCAAATTAGCAGACCCTGGCAATAGCCCTGCCTCCATTTTTCTGACTCTTTTCAGTTTATTCTTTATTAAGCTGGGGCTTTAAACTACTGGAATTAGTGTCTTTTCCCCAGGAATAGATTGTCAAAAGCAGTGGACAATGAACAGGGTTTCAATCACATCTGGTTCACGGTAGTGACAGAAAAGAGAACTAAGGCAAGATTCCCTTCCTCTCCTCACTGCCTTGACATTTAAGAAACATAATGAAGGACAACCTTATTAAAAATAAATAGCAGGTCATCAAGATTTTAACGAAGGCAATAATTAAACCACATTGACCCTTGGATTAAACATTGCCTGACAGTTAAAGGCCATCTGGAAAGGCGGAGAAAAGCTAAATTATTAGCTACCCCAGTTGGAGTCACCCCACCCCCATTTCTTTCCCACCAAGAAAATCTGTTTCCATAGCCCTGGACCTCATCCCAATCATTCTCCCCTTGTTTACACCTTTCCTTCTGCAAGAAATGGCTTGTTTCCTTCACTCTGTTGAACCCTTCCTTTCTTCACTGCTTTATTAATACTCAGTTAAGACTTTCCAGCCTGGATCTGAATGATAGTTCCCAATTAAGTATCTTCACTCTATGAGAGATACCATATCAGTTGTTATTGACACTGACCTAACTCTGGAAACCTTCCAATGACCCTCAGCAAGCTACCTAAAATGAGACCTATTGAGCAGGGTTTTAAAACTACCATTTCTGAGATTACATCACTTCTTGGCTTCTTGGGGTGCTCTTACTTTGAATTGTCCTCTCTCCCAGACTATCTATTCTTCTCATACACTTTGTTCAAGGCTCAGCTTAAAACTCCCTTCCTCTGTGGAGCCTTGCCTGACAACTTGAGAAGGAAAGTTCTCTTGTTCCTATAAGCCCTGTAAGTCATACCAATTATGTTCTACAATAGATCTTTTATTGTCACCTTGTATTATTTGGCATTAATCATTTGTATTTTGTCTCCCGCATCAAAAAGAAATTTCAAGAGCCATGTCTTAGGTCATCCATATTCCCTACAGCCATGTAGACTGCCTCATACAAAACAGGTGCTAAGTAAATGTTTGCAAACATGATTGCTTAATGAGAACACAAGCTAGCAAAGTTAGAGCACGTAAGTTAGAGCTCTTTTCATTGCATTAGCTGCGATTCTCAAAAGTCAGTGAATATTAAAATCACTTGAGAAACCTTTAAAAAATTCATTTGAGAATGAATTACCCAACACCAGTCAACTCAAAACGACTGGGAATGGGAGCCAGACAGAAGTATTTTTTAAAGATCCCAGGAAATTTTAACGTGCAGCAAAAAGAGGTTTATGCTGAGCGAAGTAAGTCAGAGAAAGGCCAACACCATAGGATTTCACTCATATGTGCAATATAAGAAACAAAACAAAGGAGCAAAGGGGAGAAAAAAAAAAAGAGGAAAACCAAGACAGAGTCTTAACTATAGAGGAGAAAGGATGGCTATCAGAGGGGAGGGGCATCAGGGGGTAGGTGAAATAGGTGATAGGGATTAAGAAGTACACTTGTGATGAGCTCTGGGTGCTGAACGGAAGTCTGAAATCACTATTGTATACCTGAAATTAATACAACACTGTATGTTAACTGGAATTTAAATAAGAATTTAAGAAATAAAAAGTTTGGGAACAAGATGATTAACCTCAACAACCAAAGCCATGGAGCGAGCCCACATGCTAGACATTGCATTCAGTGGTACACCCATGGTGGTAAACAAAGACGTGGCCCCCCGCACTCATGGAACGTATGGTCTGGGGAGGGTCTAATAAACCTGCTGCCCCTTCCACTAGGATTTCTTTAGCGTGTCAGGGTCACAATCGACTATTTTAGGATTGCATCATTTGCATTTACTGAGAATTTTTAGATCCATGATAATGTACTTTCCCCTTTTGTTATAAATGCTCTCTGGGCAAGCACGAGCTCTGATTTTCTTTGCAACAACCTCAAAGAACACAAATGGCATTATAACACACTAAAAAATAATGAAATAGAGGACAATGATGATTATGATTATGGCTGTGATGGTGGTATAAGTGGCAATTAAGAAATAAAAAGCCACTAAATAGAAAAATTCTTTGAATTTTAGTGTCTAATTGGATCTGGGTAAAGGAGGGAAAGACCTAGCCAAAAGGTTGTGAATGCCTTTTCAATTCCCCATAGAAATAGATTCTGAGTTTGTATTGAACCGTGAATTAAAGCAATCAGTATAATTTTATAAGCCTTATTTATTGTCCTTAAGGGGAAGTGAATTAGATGGATAAATGCTGAATTGGGGTGTTGAAATGTTTTGTGCCTTATTCACGCTATGATGCAAGCATATTAATTGGAAGGCTGTTCTGCAGTGAATCTATTGGAAGGTAAACCTAAATTATATTAGCCCAAATTATCAGATTTTTCTGATCTTGGGCCCTCACCAGATTCTTTGACTAATTCACCCTCTTTCCGCTCATTTTTAAACTTCCGATTACTTTCCAAGACAATGTTCTTGAAGCCCATTTTAAATGCTCTTCACTCCAGAAGGGAGGCTGCGAGAACCGGAGGAAGAATCTGGTGCCAGATCATTTTGCTAATGGAAGATAATTATTGTGATTATCTCATCCTTGCTTAAAAGCATTAATGGTAGCAAAGCAGCCTCTCTGACAGGGTGAAGTTTCAACCAAAATATGTTGACTCTCTCTGTGGAAAAACTTGTCATATTCCTCTGAGGAAAGACTCTAGCTAATTCCTAGGAGAAGACTACCTAGAATCACAGACAGAGGACTTGGCTGGATTAGCATCATCTCTGGTTTTGAACTCTGGTTTGACTACCAGGATGCTATAAACTTCATCAAGTTTTGAAAGCTGCATGGGTTCTAGTTTCCTCCCTCCATGAGAAGGGATACGGAGAAGGAAAAAAGATGGCATTATGGGCATTGTTTGAAAAACGCCTTTTATAACTGAATAGTGATTATGCATAAAATTAAGTTAACCATGAAAAAAAATTGTAAATTCAAGGGATGATTATCCAGTGTCTTATTCTGGAGCAAATATTCCAGTCTCTACTTCTCTAATCAAGGTAAGTGGGTAAAAGTCATAGCCCTAGTCTTCGACATGGGCAACCTTGAGTAGTTACTGAATTTCTTGTAGCTGCTTCAGCGTTGTCATCTTTAAAGTGGAGAAAACGTTGGAATTCTTTTTGTGAAGTTACCATAAGATCAATTCTAATATCTGACGAATACAACTCCTGTGCTTTCAAACAAAACGCCCCCCAAAACAAAAGCAAAACCCGAGAAGAACCTAAATGCAATAAAAGAAAAATGCCTACTTTTACATATGATTACTAATGCATAGGAGAAATTAAAATATTAATTCTAAAGACCATCACAAGTGTAAAACACAGTGACCAGTTTTTGATTAAAATGTGATACAAGCCAGAAAAAACACATACAAGAAGAAGGTATGAATGAGTGGGACTAATTTTATTCAAAAATAAAAGCTTTTTAAAGTTAAAAAGAATTTAGTACTGACTCAAAGATAAGAATATAAAACATAGTTTCGGTATTAGGAGTTCAAAAATTGTCCAAAATATGTAATATATAAAGAATTTAGGATATCATAACAGCAATTTTTAGGTCTGGGAAAAAGACTAAACGCATAATATTACAAAACTTAGTTTTCAATGGGAGTGGAAATTAGAAGAATTGCAATTGGATTCAAACTTTATTCCTTGTATAAAAACACCTAAAAGTTACTTCAAATAAATCAGAGATGCAAACATAAAAAGTAACAAAAATACAAAATCTTGTTTGGAATTTTCTTACAGTTTTGGTCAAGGGAATACTTTTTTTTAAATCATTAAACACTGTTTAGGAAGTCTGTTTAAAAATATTTCAAAAATGCACGAAAGGTGGAACAAATCTGAAAACATTTCTAACACATGACAGCAAAGAGCTTAATGTTCCACGTAGGAAGAGCTTATATGAATCAGGAAAATAGAGATGAATAACAATAGAAACAAAACAGTATACAGGGAGGTATTTCACGAAAATTCATTTGGCCATATATCTACAAAAGAGTGTTCACCAAAAATTTTAAAGATTAAAATAAGATACATTTTCTACCTGTGTGGTTGATCTAGATTTAAAGGTTTACTGACCCCCAGTATTGACCAGATTGCAAGACAGAAGCCACAGAGGGAAATAGGATTGTCAAGAAGGATTTCTTGTGTCAGTAGAAATGTAATTAGTACAACCTTTTAGGAGAATGCTCTGGCCCCATTTATCAGCACTAACAGTCTGTATATTCTTCATCCAGCAATTCTAGCCATGTACATTCACAGTACTGGGAAGCACATGTAGGAAACCCTAAGTTAGCTCTTAGGAGTTAGTCTGGAGATGGAGAAGATTTGGGGCAATTTTACCTCGAAACTTATAATTCTGTGTCATTTGACTATTGTTCTTATGTCCATTGTGTGCAAATGTAACGGTTATTTAAAAAAAATCATTGAGACAATAGCATCTGCCTTAAAGAGCTGTTATAAAGATTAGTGATAATATATGTAATATGCCCAGAACATTGCATAGCACATAGTAAATGTTCAAAAAACAAAGACTTCTCATTAGTATAGATTTTATGAAAAAACATTCTAGCTCTTTTCTGCCACTCTTCCTTACTAGCTTTCTTAGGTGACCTTTTAGCAAAATCATTAGATGTCCTCATTTCCTTTGTCTAAACAATAGGATCCCCTACAATCTGGGAAATGAATAGAATTGGGGGTGGGGGGAGACCATAATCGAGGCAATAAATTTTAAAAAACAGAGTTATTAAATAGATAATACCAGTACTAGAAGAAATTCAGAATAACCTAGTTCAACTTTTTTGTTCTATTAATAGATGAATAGAACGTTTTAAAATCAAACCGCTCCCCAAGGAGAGGGAAGTTATTTGCTCAAGGACCCAGGTTTTCAAGGCTAGGTAGAACCAGAACATACACCGATTAAATGGTCTGTTACAGGTTGGGGGTGGGGGGGGCGGTGCAGGGGATGTGGCTAAGAGATTTGGAAAAGATTCTTGAAAACAGAGGACTAACTCATTGTGGGGAAGCAGGGACAGAAGGAACATATAGCCTCTATAACCTGTACACAGGTTCTGAAAAATGGTAACGGCCATGAGGAAGATCTGGGGGAGCCCAAGCGAAGTACCTGCTGTGATGGGGCAATAAATAACAATTGTGACTGATACTCCACAGGTTTGTCTCTGCTGCTTCTGCCTTTCTTTAGAATTCTCACAAGGGTAAAGGGTACTGACATAAGAACCCAACGACCTAGGACCTAGCTCTTCCTCAACTCCCCATTGACTCTAGAATTTCTAAGCCACTTAAACAGAAAAGAGCTGACCTTTCTACCTCAGTCCTGTCTTGAGGATCAAATAATTTGCAAGTGCTTTCCAACATCCAAGGAGGATTCAAAGTTAAGATACTGTCATTGGTAAACTTTCGTTTCCAGTTAGGTGCTGCCTTTACTAGGAAACCTTATTTAAATAGTACAGCAAGATAGGGGCAACTGGGTGGCTCAGTCTGTTAAGCGTCTGACTTCGGCTCAGGTCATGATCTCATGGTTTCGGAGTTTGAGCCCCGTGTTGGAGTCTGTGCTGACAGCTCAGAACCTGGAGCCTGCTTCAGATTCTGTCTCTTTCTCTCCCTGCCCCTCCCCAACTTGTGCTATGTCTAGGTCTCTCAAAAAAATAAATGTAAAAAAACAATACTTCGATAGTATAGAAAGATGCACCATGAATGTTTTCATAAAAAGTAGATATACAGAACACACAAAAATCAAGTGAAGACTGTTTACCTATGGTGCTGAGGATAACACCCCAAAGAAAGCAGACTAGGAAGTGAGCTCAGTAAATGCTCTGACCTTGTAGATCAAGTCTGGATGTACCCAGTGGCTGGCCAGCTAGGTGACTTCCCAAGTTTGAACAGCCTACAGTTTTCAGCCCAAGTTTTTACTGTCCCTCTGAGAAGGATATGCAAAGATGCTCTCTCACATACAACATGGTCTCTCTTGATGCCCTCAAATAGAGGCAAAAACTCTATTGCGATAGTCATCTCCACTAATCTTTGCTTGCACCTGAGCAAACTACCTAACTGAAATGGCCTAGAAATAACCAGCTCTAGCTTGGATTTTCATTTATTGGGCATTTTGTAGGATGCATTTATTTTGTGCTTGCCACATATATTCTACTAGTGATAGTAGGATCATACTAGTAGCTTCCTAATTAAGTTTGAGAAGTTGTGGGTTTTTTTAACTTCTTAAAGATCTAGAGATATAGAAGCCTACTTCTTCAGGCCTCAAGTGCATAGAAGAGTTCAATTCTGACTTCTGACACTCTGTAGGCCATTACTTTTGTGGAGTTCTTACATTTGTAGTTTAATCCCCTGAAAGTTTTAGGCTTTTAGCATAATACGCTATGTTTATGCAATTATGATAGGTCTTATTTTCATCTAATTTTGCTCAGTATTTGGTAAATGCTCCTTACATATGGAAACTTCATTTCCTCTGCTCTGGAAAATTTTAAACCACTTGAAAATTTTCTTCCAATTTCCCTCTTCTCCCTGAGTCCTAGCAGTTATAGGGTAGATCTGAATGTTCCTAGACTATTCTCACCATTTCTGTCCTCCTTAAATACCTTTGTTAGCGTCATTGTTAATGTTGTTCTGTTTCATAAAGAGATATTCCACCTGATCTTACATATCTATTTGTCATTGATGCTACAATTTTCAAGTTTTTTTCCCCTCGGAAGGTAACTTTTTCATGGCATCTTATCTGGAGTACATAGATGGTGTAGCTCTTTGAAAAATGCTCATACAATTTTGTTTTCCTGTGCTTGCTTTAGGTGTGTCCATCACCTGCCCTGTGTAACGCTGGCTTTGCTAAAAACAGAATTGATGATCCTTAGCTATCCTTTCAGAGGAAATAATCGGTCACTTCACATTATTATATATTCATTTATTATTTTCTCTTATAGGAAGAATATTTCAATTTCTGCATGAAGGGGTTAAGCCCTGCTGCAGTGAGGGGAGGGATTTGAGAATTTCAGGGTAACACTACCCTCTACATCATCTTCTATTCATCAACATGCTACCCCCCCCCCTTACAGATGAGGTGTTCCTAGCAGAGTTTCGGTGTCCACTCTGAGAGCAAACCTCTGCGCTTTTAGCTCAGGTTGAGGAAGGAAGTCCTGAAATGAGAAGGGTAGTGGATGGGACTTAGGAACCTGAAGTTATCCTTCAGACTTGCAGACCATCCTATTTTCAACCTTGCTTTCAGATACACCTGATGGCACCAACAGCTGTGTGTCTCTTAGGGATCTACAGGACAAATAGGTCTTTCTTCTCAGCTTTTCCCACTGCTGTGTACACTCCTTTAAGACCTTCTAAGTCATTTAACCACATGCCCACATACACTCTGCTTCCAATAGTTTGATGCTTTTGTCCTTTTCCTTGTTCTTTGTCCTTTAGGATTTCAATTGGTTCTTTTTTATCCTTTAGTTGTTTTAGTAAGATTCTCAGAAGGCCTAGAGCTAAATGCTTGTGCATGATCCATCATATTTAATCAGGACTGGAGAAATCTTGAAGGCAGTAAAAGGGTGAGCCGAAGATTAAACCTCCAGGGAATCACAATCTCTAAACATCTGATAGAATGTTCATTAAGCAATCACCTTTTTACAATACCTCAAAACATTGCACAGATTATTTTGCCATACCCATGTAAAAAAAATTAAAGAAGCCAAATTCTAGGTTTAAAGCACCAGCACCTTGAAGGAGATCATAATCAAATGAAGGTCATAAATAATGCTTTGTTGAATTTTCCAGATCCTCTGAGAGGAAGTTAAAGAAAACAGTGCCCCTTAGCTAATAAGTATTTAAAAGGTACTGTTAAAATGACTAAGTTTAAAATGCCATAAGAAATTACATCAAGATATAATTTCTCCTGAATGGCTGGACAGTGTGCTTTGAATGGTCTTCATTGGGTTTTAAATTAAGGGATGACAAAAAACGTAGGAAGTACAAATAGATCTTCAAAACTGGGTCTTTCATAATCTTACCGTCTTACTTTTAACATCAACAGGCAGCACTGGACCTTTTCATTTTTGTTGAAGAATTCAACTTTCTTCCCTATTCACCCTGAGATGGAAATGTCAGAAGCATAAGGCTGTGCAGAAAGCCATTCTCATAGGAGACCCCAAATTTATGAGATACCCCTTTCAATACGGCATACTCTGGATCCTATGGGACGTTTCAATAAATTAAGTTAAAACCATTGACTTCAGGAAATGAAATTTTAGTAAACAACATTAAACAGCTTTGACAGACACAAGGGAATTATTAGTGTTGTTGTTTCTCCCTAGCTTTTCCCTGTCAAAAGCTTGGCATGCACCTTCTCCATTAGTAAGAGAAAACATGGTATATACAGAGAGATTCTGATCTTATTAAATTGCAAGGGTATTAGTCATTTTGCCAAGGATTCAGGCCCTAAATCCTGAGGCTGTCCAAAGACCTAAGCACAGCTCCTACCAATCGATGTCCACACACAATCTGTCTTTCAGCTCCCACACAACACATTAAAACATAAATGATGCCATCTCCTCAAGCATTGCATCTAGAACTCCAATAAATAAAACCTGTCAATGAAAGTAGCTCTTAAAGGGCCATCACCCTCTCTGGCTACCCATTATCAAAGCTGGAAGGAGTAGGGCCTTATCTGGTCAGGCTTCAGATCATTACTCCACAAAGTATACTTTGTGCTATTGTTCTGCGATCCCTCCATGCATGTGGGGGAGTTGCAAAGGAATCTGCTTTGAAAGGATGACGCCGATTGTCCCAAAAGTAAAATATTTTTATTATGACAGCTAATTTGAAGAACAGCTGAATATTCCTAGAATAGACAGCTAAAAATCATTAGAATATTTTTATCCTGTTCCTCCTTATGAAGGGAGTTCTAAGAGGGAAAATTTTAGACTTCTCTAAAGTCATTATTTCTAAAAGAGAAGACCTGCTTAAAAAATTAGCTCAGAAACGGCTGCCGCTTGCTCATAGAGCTATTCAATCCTCCCCACACACACCAGTTTCTCACACACGTGTAACATGAGCAGAGACATTTATGAAACTCCAAATGCTTGTATTTTTTAAACTTGATTATCGTATAGCGCAAGGAGACGTTCACAAATAGCTATAGTTACCATTTTCCCTTTTTTTCGTGTTATGGAGGTATAGTTGACAATTCAAAATTGTATGTATTTAACGTGTAGGACCTGAAAATTTAGTGTATGTATACATTGCAAAATAATCACAATCATGCGGATTAATGATCCATTGCCTCACATGTGATCATCTTTTTTTTTTCTGAGGGGATGGGGTGGGGGCGCAGTGTGAGAACTCTTAATATTGCATATTTGAAATTTGCTAACTATATGCAGTGTTATACATTAGATCTCCAGAACGTACTCATTTTATAAAACTGAAGCTTTATACCCTTTAACCAACATCTTCCCATTTTCCCCTCTCCCCAGGTCCTCACAACCACCATTCTACTCTACTACAAGTTTGGCTATCTTAAGTTCCATACACAAGTGAGATCATGAAGAATTTGTCTTTCTGCATCTGGCACTTTCCACTTAGAATTAGGTCTTTTAGGTTCATCCATACTGTTGAAAAGACAGGATTTTCTTGAGACTGAATATATATTTCATATGTGTATTCTGTGTTATATATAAATTATATATATTCCTCACGTGTACGTGTATATACAGGTCTTTGGAAAGCCTCAGAATTTAGGGCCTGAATCTTTGGCAAAATGAACACTCATATGTAATAATTACATACACCCTCTGTAGGCCCTCATATACCCCCTATAGACCTACATTATATGTACATGCACACATTTTCTTTGTCCATCTGTCAGTGGACACTTAAGGTTGTTTCAGATCTTGACTCTCATGAATAATGCTGTAGTGAGCATGGGGGTGCAGAGGTCTCTTCAAGATCCTGTTTCATTTCTGTCAGGTACAAACCCAGAAGTAGAGTTCTTGGATCATATAGGAATTCTGTTTTTAATTGGAGGAATCTTCATACTGTTTTTTCATCACAGCTGTACCAATTTACATTCTCATCAACAGTACACAAAGGTTCCCTCTTCTCCACATCTTGCCAACATTTGTTATCTTTTGTCTTTCTGGTAATAGCCATTCTAATAGGTATAAAGGTGCTGTCTCACTGTGGTTTTGATTTCCATTTCCCCAATTATTAGTGGAGTACTTTTAGTATGCTTCTTAGCCATTTGCAGGTCTTAACTTTTTTTTTTTTTAATTTTTTTTCAACGTTTTTTATTTTATTTTTGGGACAGAGAGAGACAGAGCATGAACGGGGGAGGGGCAGAGAGAGAAAGGGAGACACAGGATCGGAAACAGGCTCCAGGCTCCGAGCCATCAGCCCAGAGCCCGACGCGGGGCTCGAACTCACGGACCGCGAGATCGTGACCTGGCTGAAGTCGGACGCTTAACCGACTGCGCCACCCAGGCGCCCCTGCAGGTCTTAACTTTTAAGAAAGGTCTGTTCTGGTCCTCTACCCATTTGGTAGTTGGGTTATTTGGTTTCTTGCTATTGAGTTGGAGGAGTTTCTTCCCTATTTTGGATATTAGCCCCTTATCAAATATGATTTTCAAATATTTTCTCCCATTCCATAGGTTATCTTTCCACTCTGTTGATGGTTTCCTTTGCCGTACAGAAGCTATTTACTTTAATGCAATCTATTTTTGCTTTCATTGTCTGTGGTTTTGGTGTCCTATTCAGACCAGTTCCAAGAAAGTTACTCTTTAATTATCACTTATCATCTAGTATTTCCCTACATTTTCACTGCTTTTCTCAAATTTTTTCCCACTCTATTCTACATCACATATTTACAAACAATATCATTAGATTTCATGTAAGATATTGGGGGGAAATGGGATGTTTGATTACTCCAAAAAGGCAAGTACAAATACATAGAATAGCACCAAAGAATCACAATGAAAATCTAAAGAATAATCATCTTCCCTTAGGACTAACACAGATTTAAAAAAACTGAATGACGGTCTTGAGACCAATGAAAGTGAAAACATACTAAGACTTATGGGATGCAGAAAAAGCAGTTCTAAGAGGGAAGTTTATGGCAATAAATGCTTAAAGAAACAGGAAACATCGCAAATGACCTAACTTTACATCTCAAGAAACTAGAAAAAGAACAAATTAAACCCAAACTTACAAGGAAGGAAACAAAGATCAGAGTGGAAATAGAAACTAAAGAGACAAAAAAGATGAATAAAACTAATAGCGGAGTTTTTAAAGAGAAACAAATTTAGCAAGGCTTTAAGTTACAGTCACCAAGAAAAAGAAAACTCAAAATTAGAAATAAAAGTGGTGAGGTCATGACTGATACTGCAGAAATACAAAGCATTATAAAAAACTACTTTGAACAAGCATTCCTCCACAAGTTGGACAATCTAGGAAAAAATGGCTACATTCCTAGAAACATACAACCTACCAAAATGGAATCATCAAAAAATATAAAATTAGAATTGACAAATTTTTACTGAGGACATTGAATCAGCAATCAAAACATCCCAACAAAAGTCTAAAACCACACGGCTTCCTTGGTGAATAGTACTAAACATTTAAAGAATAATTAATATCCATCCTTCTCAAACTCTCTCATTCTCCCCAAAAAAAAGAAGATAGGGAGGGAGAGGAATACTCCCCAAACACGTTGTATGAGCCCAGCATTACCTTGATACCAGAGGCACTACAAGAAAATTACAAATCAATACCCCTGCTAAATATGGAAACAAAACTCCTGAACAAAACATTAGCAAGTGAATTCAACAGTTCATTAAAAAATAGACCCTATGATCAGGTTGAATTTATCCTAGGAATACAAGGATGGTTTAATATCCACAAAATCAATGTGATATATCACATTAACAAAATCAAGATAAAAATCATATGGTCTTAATAGATGCAAAAAAAATTTTTTTAAGCTTTTGATCAAATTCAGCATCCATTCATGATAAAAGCGCTCAACAAAGTGAGTATGGAAGAAACATACCTCAACATAATTAAGGCCATATAGGACAAGCCCACAGCTAACATACTCAATGGTGAAAAAGTTTTTTCTGTAAAATCAGTAACAAAAAAAATAATGTCAACACTCACCACTTTTACTCAACATACTACTGGACTACTGGAAGTCTTAGCCAGAGCAAGTAGACAGAAAAGGTAAAAGTAGAATTTTCACTATTTGCAAATACTGTATACTAAAAACCATTAAGACATTGATGAAAGATAAATGGAAAGATATTCTTTCATCAATTCAGAGTATTAAAATGTTCATACTCCAAAAAGAAATCTACAGATCTAATGTAATCCCTATCAAAATTCTAAGGACATTTTTCACAGAAATATTACTATGGTGATCATTTCACAATATATAAAATCACTGTTGTATACCTACTACTAACACAGTATTGTGGGCCAATTGTATCTCAATTTTAAGGGGCGCCTGGGTGGCGCAGTCGGTTAAGCATCCGACTTCAGCCAGGTCACGATCTTGCGGTCCGTGAGTTCGAGCCCCGCGTCGGGCTCTGGGCTGATGGTTCAGAGCTTGGAGCCTGTTTCCGATTCTGTGTCTCTCTCTCTCTCTCTCTCTCTGCCCCTCCCCCGTTCATGCTCTGTCTCTCTCTGTCCCAAAAATAAATAAACGTTGAAAAAAAAAAATTTTAAAATCTAGTGGCTGGAGGCGCCTGGGTGGCTCAGTCGGTTAAGTGCCCAACTATCAATTTTGGCTCAGATGTTGATCTCATGCTTCATGAGTTTGAGCCCTGCAGTTTGAGAAAGGACAGTGCTGAGCCTGCTTGGGATTCTCAGTCTCTCCCTCTCTCTTTGCCTCTCCTATGTGTGAGCTCTCCTCCCTCAAAATAAAATAAACTTGAATTATTAAGATCTAGTGACTGGATGAAAGAATCCAAAAACAAATATTCCAACAATTGGGTAGTTGGGTCTTAAAATTTATGTTTTATTTGATGCTTTGGAGGAAGACACAGAATCAAGGAGACTGAGATAATAGACTCAGAGTTAAAAGCAATTTAGAGAGGGTCTATTCTGAGCAACTCAACTTGCAAGGAAAGATGATAAATCTCAGAAAAATTGATTTGATTGAGGTATAGAATCCAATTTTTAATCTCCGAAAGTCCATCAATGGTAGAAAAAAATAGAAACATATGGTGCTGGCCTCAGATTCATAAACGATTCCAATATAGGTTTGTGAGCCTATTTTTACATTAAGTCATTAATTTCAACATAGATATAGGTCTATGGAGGTGAGAAAAAAAATAATTCTTTAAATTCATGTTCACTCATATCGCCTAGAATGTTCTATTAAATCTCAATCTTCTAGTCATGTTGAAATTTGAACAACCTTATTCTTTATTTTAAATGATAAAACAGTGTGGTAAGTTATAAATAACACTCATCACAGTTTTTTTTAATTAATTTTAACAATATTTTTCAAGATGAAGAAATGTCAATCTCAGAAGTGAAAAGGTTGGGTTTTTCTTAATCCCTGAAAGGTCCAGAGCCTCTGATTATACTCTTCTCTTTAGTAACAATCTTGATGCCCCAGGAGAGAGGAAGGTGGTAAGAAAATAAATAAATAAAATAATAAATCAGGCAGTTTGAGGCAAAGTATTCAGAGACAACTTCTAAAAAGAGCTCAGTCACATGGTGTGGGAATTGTGTTTTCTTAGAACCTGGAAACTCATCTGCAGCCCAGCAGCAGCATCTCCCAAGAGTTATTAGAAATGCAGACTCTTGGGCCCCATTGTGCAGACTTATTAAATCAGACTCTGCATTTAAGTAATATCCACAGGGGATTCATATGCATGTTAAAAATTGAGAAGCACGGCTTTAGAAAAAGATGTAGTCCAAAAACTTCCTTTTCCAGAGGAGGGAGCAGGTTTGGAGATGGTAACTCCTATAGAGAAGGACTCCATGGTAGGAGAGTCAAGATTAATCCCAATCTAGTCTCCTCAACCTACTATTCTTTGGTTATTAAAGTTCCCAGAACTGTAAGTACAAAGTAAAGAACTATACCAACATGACCAGCCAAGGACTAGGAAATTAAGGGTATAGTCAGTAAATATAGATAGATTTAGGATGTCCTTTTTAGGAAATTCCTCTCTAAACTAGGCTTCACGTAATTAAGTAATTGATAGTTGGGTTCATTGTTTCACGCATTCTTTCCAGAGATATTTTTAGTGTCTACTTTTTACCAGGAATTTACCATTTAAGAGAAAATTCTCATCAGATATTGCTAAGAAGTACTGGTAAGAGTCTTGGTACTTTATAGTAGTGCTAGAGTTTTTAATAAACTGAATATATAATGCAGAAGGATCTAGAACATTTGCAAATGCCTTATTAAGTGTGATTGAAATAGAAAATCCAAAGTAATCGTTGTTTAAAAACAAGTAGCATTTTTTTTCCCCTCTCATATGAATGTTGACAGTGCAGGGCTAAGCACTGGGGACAGGATTCTCTCTCTCATTGCCCCACCATACTTACCAACATGGTCTCCACATACACTAAGTCAAGAAGGAAGAAGTAGAAGTTCCTCCTTAAGGACTCTTCCCAGAAGTGTGATCTCTGCCATTTACTTTCACTGACCACAACTTAATTACATATCTACACCCAACTCCCAAAGAGCCTGGAAATCTAGGCTTTATCCCAAGTGGTCGTAAACCCACTTTAACAAGCCACATGGGGTTTTTCCTTCTAATTAGAGATCTATTATGTGGTGATTATGTGTGCTTGTTGGCGTATAGGACTTCAGTATCTTCTTTTAACAGTTTGTCCAGCCTCTACACTAACAACAAGATGACTTGAGAAGGAAATTCATGAAATTCTGCTGCTGTGAGTTCTAAAGTCCTCATTAATGCAGAATTAGCCTCCAGAAATCTTTCCATGAGGTCTGACCCTCTTAGGACTTCTGTTCCTGAATGTCCATGCAATGTCTCTAAATACATGTGTCCTTACATCTGTATCTAAAATGGATTAAGGCAGACAGGCAATTCATTAAAACTTCCCATTTTTTGATACTTTACACACTGATGGTCTCAGAACGTGGCTTTTGACCTTGGAAACCTGGCTCTGGTTATAAAAAAAAAAAAGAAAAGAAAAGAAAAACCTCGGTTCCAGATCTATTGTCTTTATAGCACATGCAAGCAATCAGTTTTGATACACTAAAGCTGAGCATTGATACCTTGGTTGGTTTCTCAGAAATCCTTTCTCTGAAGCCATCAGAGGGTCCCAGAGCTGCAAGTGCACTCAAAGAGGGTTGTGAAGGGGGAACAGATTGGCTAAGATGTTCATGTGTATTATTTGGCTTCCTCAATGAACCAGAGCATCTGGCATTTATCTGAAAGTGAATGGAGAACTTTGTGAAAAGGACTTGGAAGTACTTTATTTAAATCCTAGGTCATGGTTCCTTTTCCCTGCAATGCCAGCATATCTACACTGGGAGAGGATGAATAATACAAGCCAAGACTCCCTTATGATGTGTACACTATAGATTTGGGATTCCCCTCCCCCGCCAAAAAAAGAATTTAATAGTTTCCTCGAGGCAATAAATTTACTGCAACCTGTACCCAAAGTCTTATAACCTTTTTTGATGTAGTTGTCCAGTATTCTCGCACCAGCCATGAGGAAACCACGCCTATTATTGGCACCAACCCTCATTTCTAATAAGCAAACATATTCCTGGATGGGGACATGGGGAGAAGGCCTTAGGAGCATTTGAACAACTGAAGATCCATACCCCGAGTGGAAAGCAAGAAGGAATGTACATAGCATCTTGACATTGCTTCATGTTAGACTTGATTTAAAGTAGGGGAATCTGGAACCTTTCTGACCAGTCTTTGTCTTGGTGTCCTGAGGTTTATATCCATTGCAGTTCAAATAATGGAAATAAAATCTGATCCACAAAGGGAATTTTCCCTAACTTTGGCAGATCTGAAGACAGCTACTAAATGTTTTGATCAAGGAATTGGCATGATCAAAACAATGCTTTATAAAGATTCATCTCTCCTAGATAAGAAAAAGCCAGTAGTGTTAACATTCCTATTACAACCTAAGATTTTAAAATATGTGTCAGTAAGGCATCTTTCATGTGTAATTCAACTCAAACTCATTCAAAACCCATTTTTCAAGCATTTATCAAGGTAATTTAAAGCATCTGTCTCCTGGGTGTAATTTTTATTTATTTAATGACATTGGTCTTCTTAATGGATTCTGGAGTACACTTGAATAGGTAACTCTTAGAATCTACCTTTCCAGCTGCCTATCGGTGCCCTTGATATTTTTCCCTGGACCTGTAGAGAACTAACCTTATCATTTGTCATGAAGAACACCATCTTGCCCTCTTAATGTCTATTAATAGAGCTAGTCAATCAGCTCAGTGTGATCTCGGACTCTGCTATCCCCTTTCTAGCTGCCTACATCTAACAAGTCCATCTTGCTTTCAAGAGGTCTCGCACATTGATCCTTCTCTATTCACAGCTCTAATTCAGTCTTTGGTACTTGTCAAAATTCCTTCCACCTCTTTCTTCTTTTAACTAGTTGTTTTCATGTACAGATCTTCTGAGGGATAGCCTTGAAAATGTTCCTCTTCAAAACCTTCACTGATTACAAGTTACTCACAAAGTCTCTAGGGTTAAGTGATTGCTACATCTACACATCTGGATATGTATGTATTAATAGTACATTATTTCATTAAAGTCAAGTCATAGAAGACAGACTATAGAAACAACCACCACCACCACCCAGAGGGCTCCTAATGAAGTCAGGAAAAAAAATGGCATGAACTCTTCCTAATCAGACTTCTAGTAGAAGTTCCCTCCCCTCAACAAACCATTCAGGAAAACCCTGAATCAGGTCTATGAAACCTATTTTGAAAACCACTGGGCTTCTATAATATTTCCTGGCTTTAATATTTTAGAATCTTATTAATGCATATAATCTCTAACAAGAGAATCCTAATGCCTAAATCTTCAAGACTCAAGTACAATGTCCCCACTGCCGAACCTTCTAATGTGCTTTAATCTCTCACCAATTTTTCATTTAACTCCCCAGACCAGCTAGAACTCATCTCATGGTGGTTTTCACCTTCTATCCTGGGACAAATTGAGAAGTTCCTTAAACCCAAGAACTTTGCTAATCCATCTGGTAGGGAAGAGCCTTCAAGCTAATAAGTGATTTTTTTTTTTTAACTGAACTGGGCAGAATGTAACCTTTGGGCATAGCCCAGAATGCATCAGAGATCAAGGAGGACCTGCCCTGCTCCTCTACAATTTGGAAAACATTTTAATTAAATGACTATGAGGGGACTCCAGCAGCAGCAAATAGGCTGCTAAATAAAAAGGTGACTTTGACCAAAAACACAATGGTGCAAAGTTAGAGAGAGAGAGTCTACAAACCCACCTTCACTTCTGACACCAATTCTAAGTTCAGAGGCCCCTAAGACCACAATGGAATTCAGCAATATTCTGAAAGATCCAGAGCTCACTGAAAGCTTTTATACTTGGTGTTATGGTTTATTGTAGAAGGATATAGATATCAGCCATAGAAAGAGACATGGGGCAAAGTTCCAAGCATGAAGCTACAAATTGTCATCTCCCAGTGGGGTCACAGATAGCACTACTTTTCCCAGAAATTATGGGAAACACACCTCCCAGTGACAGCATTCATGGTGTGCTACCAATCAGGGAAGCTCACTGAGCCTTGGTATTCAGAGTTTTTATTGGGACTCTAGTATATAGTCACAGTGGACTGCAAAAGTTCCTGACCTCGGTTTACAGACTCTCTGGGAACCAAGCTGATATTGCATGAGCCAAAGTCTCCACGATAAGTCACATTGTTAGATTATCTAGTGTGACCTAAGGTCTTCATGCAAACAAAGATATTCCAAGAGTTTGAAGATTATCTTCTAGACTCCAAAGCAAGTGTCTGAGCAAGGTTAAATTCTTAACTACACAAATGGAAATTGGATAACTGGAAAATACAAAGGAGGAAATTCCTCACCCAGAAGCAACCTTCTTCACAACTCAGATTCAGCTACTTAGAATAAGAGATGGTGTGAGTGGGAAATCCTGGACTGCACCTGTGGTTAGAAAAATACTAATGTGAAATAGTGCACCATCTCCCCAAAAGTGGTCATCTGGTTCCTTCCTTGGTCAATGTGAAACATTCATTCTGGTTTTAGTCCCCCGAGAATGTTGGGATAACACAGGATTAAAGTAAAGTTGGAATTGCTGATTCTAACCCAAGTATGACACTCATGGAATACCACCTCCTTTTAAAGGTAAAGCACTCTTTCTGAGACACACTGCCTTGGCAGAAGTTTCATAACCTAAGATCGAAATAGTAGAGAAGACATTACAGTGTTTTGCAGAAAACACAATTTCCTCCCTAGAACGTATTTCCAGGACATCTCTCCTTCTGCTTTGTCTATTGGCCATACTCCTGGCTGGGGAAGTGTAGATAGGGCACCTTTTTTATGAGGGAAAATAGTAAGCACAATTGGCAACATCTGCTTCCCTCCCCCCCCCCCAGAAAAAATATATCACACAGCACTCAGTCTCTATCCTTAAGAGACTCATTTCCCAGCCCTAAGAGGGCAACCGTACCTTAGAGCTCCTCCCCTTCCTTACCTGATTTCTCCCAATGCTTGGGTACTACTCCTCTTTGTTAACAGGTGTATAGCCCAAAAATTCTCTTATGATCAATCCAATATCCCAGGGAAATAAGCATAATACTTGTTTTCAAACAATGAAACATTGTTTATCAGTTTTAAATAGCAAACATTTTATTAAAACATTAGAATTTTAAAAACACAACCAGAGGGGCGCCTGGGTGGCGCAGTCGGTTAAGCGTCCGACTTCAGCCAGGTCACGATCTCACGGTCTGGGAGTTCGAGCCCCGCGTCAGGCTCTGGGCTGACGGCGCAGAGCCTGGAGCCTGTTTCCGATTCTGTGTCTCCCTCTCTCTCTGCCCCTCCCCCGTTCATGCTCTGTCTCTCTCTGTCCCAAAAAAATAAATAAACGTTGAAAAAAAAAAAATTTAAAAACACAACCAGAGATTCTGGCTCAGTGATTTTAGGGTAATACCAGAGCGTATTTTTTTAAAGCCCTCTAAACCATCTGATCCAGACTTCTAGCTTAGAAACCCTAACTCGTACTAGTAAAACAACTTGTATACTAAAAACCAAGTCAGGGGTCCCTGAATGGCGCAGTGGGTTAAGCATCCAACTTTGGTTCAGGTCATCTCACAGTTCGTGGGTTCAAGCCCCTTGTTGGGCTCAGTGCTGACAGCTCAGAACCTATATAGAGCCTGCTTCAGATTCTGTGTCACCCTCTGTGCCCCTCCCCCCACTCTTGTGCTCTTGCTCTCAAAAATAAACATTAAAAAAAAAAAAGTCAGGAGTAAGAGCTCTACTAGATGAGAACATTGCCACAGTTCTGCTTAGGCTACTTCATCTTAAATACTTGACTAAGATGTTCAAAGTTCTCTTCTAAGAAGAACAACTATAACATTTCCTTGACTTTGCACTTATAAATAGCCAGTCGTTTAGACACCTCGAACTTGGGAAAGAGCCACCGGTATTAGAATAGCTAAAGCTTAAAGCAAAACAGGAGAGAGATTCACAAGACCTTGTGATGGCCAGCAATACGGAGCCGCTCGGACTCTCCTCTACCATCTGAGGCAGATGTTGTTGCAGCCACTTTGGAGAACTGGCAGGTTCTACCAGACAACTTCCGCCTTTCCTACAAATCATCCCTTGCATGTCTAACATATATCCAGCAGGAATGCAAATATATGTATATCAAAATACATGCACAAGGATGATCGGAACAGCATTTTTCATAGTAGTCCCAATTTGGGATCTGAATTGATAAATTGTGAGGTATTCATACAATAGGTTATGAGACATGAATGAAGTGAGCAAAATAGAGCTGCATGTGACAACACAGATGAAGGTCTTTGTGAATCAAAGAAGCTAGACACCAGAAGGAACTACAGAATTCCATTTCTACCAAGTTCAAAAGCAGGTAAAACTTATCTATTGTGGTAGAATCAGAACAGTGGTTACTTTTGTTGGGGGGGGGGGCAAATGGGGGAGGTTCCTGGGGTGCTAATCATGATTTCTTCATCTTTGCTGTAGTTTCATGAGCAATTCACTTTGTCAATGTTTATCACACTGCACAGACATGCTTTGTACATTTTTCTTAAAATTTTTAAAAGTTATTTTAAGAGAGCATGGGCAGAGAAAGAAAAGAGAATCCCAAGCAGGCTCTGCACCATCAGCACAGAGCCCAATGCGGGGCTCGAACCCACAAACTGAGATCATGACCTGAACTGAACAGAGATGCTTAACTGACTGAGCCACCCAGGCACCTCAACTTTGTATATATTTTTCTTATTGTATTTTATGTTTTTGTTCAGTAGGTCTTAAAAGGAGAGTGAGAACTACTAGCAGAAACATCTGTGGCTACTTAATTGGGTCATTCAGGAGCAGCCAATAAGTAATACCTGGGACCTTGACAAAGTAGATCTTAAGCAGCAAGTGGTGGCAAGGGGAACCCCAAAGGGGAATTTTCTAAGTTCCCAGGACACTCTAAGTCTTCAGCCTTCACCATCCATATGGAGGATACTTGACCTCCACCCCCACTGCTCTAGGAAACAGATGGACCTCCTAACACCAGCCCAGTGGAACCCTCTGAACAGTTTCAGCTCTTTGGAATGCCCTAATATGCTTCCCAGTCCTTAACTGGCCAGCACCATGGGGATGCCGGCACAAAAAACTTTTCTTTCTCCTGCGTGCAGTTTTAAAACTTCTAGATAGAAAGTGAGGGTTACACCAGGACTTCCAGTCTTCTGAGGGGTGAGGTGAGAGTAATTGACTGTAAACAGGATAAAGGGTCAACTCTTGGTGGACATAGGGACCCTCTGCTGCAATATTGGGACACATTCTACAGGCACTAAAATGATGCACAATCATAATTCAAGAGCCTCTCCAAATAAAGGTAACTTTGGCCTTTGCTGGTACCTCCAGTGACAGGAAACATTACCTCATGGGAAGAGTTTAAGTTATGCCCTGACAAGTGCCAATATGGATAGAATTACACTAATACCTAACACTAATATGGTGCTGCCCACATGCCAGGAAATGTTGAAAGAGAGCTGTCAAATGAAAGAGACAGAGTGAGAAAAGCTTATTTAATTCTCCTGACAAATCCCATAGGATAGGTATTATTATCTTTCACATATGCAGAAACAGCAAAGAGATCTCCTACCTTGCAACAGAGAATAAATCAAAGAGAAATAGACCCCAGGGGGGGCTTCAGATCCCGTCTTTTTAACTACTATATTTTACAGTCTCCAAAAGGGAAGAGGAGTATACAGGCTTCCCCTGCTATCCAAAAGTTGAGCATTTGTAAGTTGAAATAGAGCAAAGTGCAGAAGTAATTACCAGCTCATAAAAGCAAAACTCCTTTTCAGATTTCTTTCAGTGAGAACAGGTAGGATGCAGACCTTCTGTAGAAGGAAGGTGGCATAAAGTAAACTTTCAGATAGTGGGGGAAACCCGTAGTTTTGCCTCCTCTCCCTGTGTCACTTGCTAGTGCCCAGACAGCCCCCAGGGATGTGCCTCTGCTTTACCACCCAGGCCCTGAAGTTTCTTCTGGGCTTAGACTAAGCTCCTTCAAGCATGAGGGAGGCTCTCCATCAGCACTATGCTCCGTCAGGGACCAAGTGAGCTTGCATATCAAGCATTAGTACTTGTCACCAGGGCATTTTACACAGAGACCTTTTTCTCAAGAACACCCAAAGCTGGACATTCGTGCTTAACTCTATGGTGTACCTGCCACCAGTGCTATCTGTCCTTAACCAAAATTCTGTTATTGAAATCGAGGTACCCATAGACTTGCCCTTAAGTTTCTCCAGGACCAATGTTCCCAGCACGCTACCATCCCAAACATATTAATTTTGAACATCAAAATGAGCCTTCAGACCCAGTCATTTTCTCCCAGAAACATCCTCTGGGACCCTTAAATGTGTGACTCCAAATACAAAAGGCAGGTAGGGTACTTCCATAGCCCCTTTGCTCACACAGCAGCAGTGTCCACATTCCAAATGCCAGTGAAACTGGTAATAGGAAGCTTCCCAACTGCAGTCTAAACCCCCGACAGGTGCCCAATTTAGGATTTACTGAGAAGCCACCAGGAACCCCAAGCTGCGATATATTATACCATGTACCAATTTGTGAGATAAATCCTCAAAGGTAAGAACCACCAGTATATGTTCAGTCCACAAGGATTTTCTCAGCACTGTGTGAGGAATACTATCAACACAAAATTAATGCGCGCACACACACACACACACACCACTCCTGTAATAAAAATGGAAAACACGTAATTTTATTAAATGACACACTGTAGGTTAGGACCTCATGGCCAAAATTACTTCGTTGGGGAAATAATCCAGAAATGAGCTGGGGTGGGTAATGGCCTCCCTTAAAGGAACACACTTGGGGCTTCTCAGTGGCCCATCACACAGCCACTAAGGTGACCATTCTGCAGGAATGGCACAACTCAGCAAAAGCGCCCATATCTTTTATTGAAATATGCTTTACCTTGGGGACCTTGGTCTACACTGGCATGCAGGAAACTTAGAATGAAAGGCTCAGCTCAGGGAAGCCAGGCCTGAAAGGTTTCAAGTCTTTCGGAGACTAGAGATAGGTTTCTTCCTGGGATACAGCATTAGCCCTGTCATCTGGATGAGGCATATTCTCCTAAGAGATTTATCTGGATTGAAGATAAAATGTGGATCTCTTGACTCCCGTGTTTTCTTAGTTGGTTCTGAACTCCGGTGGGGAAACTATGATTGTTACTCAGAGAGCCCCCTCAAACCTCAGTGCCACTCTGCCGCCAGAAAAGCCTCAGACAAATGCTTCTCTGGTAGGTTTAGCATAGGACCAGCAGTCCCCGAATCTCCTCCTGCTAGTACTTCTATATGTAGTTTTGCTGCAAATGCTTGGCTTTACTATTCTGCCACTTCCACTTGCCTCTGGTTCCACTCAAATACCATAGGTCCTTCGATCAGTGATGCTCAACACTGGCTACCTCTTCAAGGCAGCCACTCAAATGGACTCTCTCCGAAATGGCTTTTCATTTTGACTGGAACAGGAAAATAAACACCAACAGATGATCACAGCTATATCCGGCACAGCCATCAGGGAAGTATTCTAGTATTGTTTTAATTTTCCAGATTCCCAAAGATATTCTTCTTCTGCTTTATATCACCCAAACCTTCCTTTGATCAGGCAGCTTACATAGGAACAAGCCAACAATACATCCCTTATCCCTCTATCACTGAGGAGGCATTAAAAATTCAACTGCCTCTTCTTAGTGAACAATTATCTCACTCATTGGCTTGATTCACTGATCTCTTAATGACAGCTTTCCTGCTGTTTCCTTTGAATGTTTAAAATATGAAACAACCCTGTCTTGTCAAGCTGAAAACTGTGGCTGAGTTTTTAGTAGCTGTTTGCAATAAATAATTTCAAGGGGTTTCAAATTATCCATCATCTGACAGCTCTACAGAAGATTTTTTCATCTCCTTTAGGCACAAAAAGCCATTTCTACCCACTGCACTGTCCCACTGATTACCCTCAACGATTTTCAAAATTGGTTCCATTCTTCTGAAAGAACCTCGCTCTCCATCAATATGGACAGGTGCTTTGAATGAACACATGCTCAGGAAAGGCTGTGATAGTCCTTCCATGGCCAGGAGGAGTTAGTAAGTAAATTATAAAGATTAGGATGGGATATGGATCACACTGATGTAGTACTTTATGTAAAGTCACACGGGTTAGGAAGAGAAGATCTAGGATGTGGGTGGTGTGGGTACCTAAAATAATTTCTGATGGCAGGAGGCAGAAGTAGGATCTTCACGAAAGAAGAATAAAATTGATGAAACATTCTAATTGGGGAAAAAGTCACCACGGCTGTTTGGGATCTCCCTGTCACCATGGCTTTCTTTCTATCCTTTTGCAGGAAGAAAGGAAGATCAACTCCTAGAGGGGAGTTAGGAAGGAATCAAGTCTTCAGTGCCTACGTAACTTGTGGAGAAAGGTTGAGAGAACAGATAAACTCTGTCAGGGAAAAGTTCCAAAGAACCTTGAGAAAGGAGAGCTTGACTAAAGCAGAGAAGTTGTAAAACTAAGAAATACGCCTTTTGAGGTCTTCATGCCCAGAGGACCTGAGGTCAAATGCCAAAAGCTAAAAAGGGGTGGAGAAAGGTAGTTGAGGACAAACTCGAATCCTAACTAATCCAGAATCAGTTCTGACTCTTGTAGAGGAATTATGAATTTTTTTTTAATGTTTTATTTATTTTTAAGACTGAGAGAGAACACAAGTGGGGATGGGGCAGAGAGAGAAGGAGACACAGAATCAGAAGCAGGCTCCAGGCTCCCAGCCGTGAGCACAAAGCCCGACGCGGGACTCGAACTCACGAACTGTGAGATCATGAACTGAGCCGAAGTCGGATGTTTAACCGACTGAACCACCCAGGTACCCCGGAATTATGAATTTTTTAAAGTTTATTATGAAGCTGAAAAATAAGAGCAAGTGGGAATTAACTCTTGATGGTCCAAATTAACAAGAAGAGCTACTAATAACACCTCTGTGTACATTTCATGGAGTCTTGTACTAGGTCTTGACAATGAACTTTTTTAATATTACTGTGCTTAAATAAAAAAATACTTTAAAATAAAGGAGAGTCATGCTATTAGACAAACCTATGAACTAACCCCCAGGAAATAAAATGTTTTCTGGACCCAAAGAGCTTTTCTTGCACAGGCCAATTGCAAAAACACCCATATTATCTACCCTAATGGATTCAGTAGCAAACTAAGGAGATTCTTTCCCTTTACATACTGTCACCACCTGTAGAAAAGAAAAGGAAGAAGAAAATAAAAGGATCCCTTTTCCAGTGCCCTTGATCTCATCATGTACCTAATTACATGAACCAGAGACCTAATGGTCATCAAACCTTCACCTCCAAATCAACATGTCTATTGATGCAAGCGACCTTACATATTTTAAGCCAGTCTACTTGTCTGGAGCTGTCCTTGCCCTATCACTCCAATCCACATTGTTGTCCAGGTGACTAGAGCAGCTTCTCAATGCTCTGCCCACATGCACACTGGCTCTCCTTTGATTTTCCCCTATAGATTAGAGCCAGAGTGACCTTTCCAAAGTGCAGATTTAATTGTACCCCCTAGACCAAGAATCCCTCTCCCCTTCATGGTGTAATCCCTTGAAGGGCCATGCTCCCTGCCACAGGGCTTTTAAAGTAAACATGCCAATCCTTCTGCCCTTCCAGTGCTCTACATCTTGCCAACTCTCACCCAACCTTAAGAAGCTGACCAAATGTTACATGGTTTTAAAATCAGTCTCACAGCAGGTAAAATTTTACATTTGTTCATGTGATTATTTGATTAATCACTGCCTCTGACCAGACTAATAGAGGGCTCAACTTACATGAAGCGTCAAAATATGTATTGAATGGATCAATAAATCCATGAAAATTAAAAATAGGGTTGTAAAATGAGATTCCTAAATAAAAATGGTCAGAGACAGAACAGTCTTTGGAGTTGGGTCTTGAAAGGCAAAGAGTGTATTAAAAGCAGAAATAATGCATATGGGAGGCAAAAAGAGGGACAATGCAATGTATTTCAAGACGGTAAACTGAATTCAGTACTGAATTAGGCTTGAACAAAGTGGTGAGAAGCCGGAAGAGGCACAGGGGGAAACTGGACTTTAACCTGGGTGATGGTAACTTGCTGAGAGTGAATCACATAGTGGAATGATCTAGAACACAGTTAAGTAGAAATTTTAGGAGTCGATCCTGCAAGCAAGAGACCCATTAGGTGGCTGATAAAGACTTATACTAATACAGTAAATAAGCTTTTAAGAAGGGTCCACTGTGAGAGCATTTTAGAAACTCAGTGGGTGACAGAGGGGCTGTCCGGGGATTGAAAGAGAAAAAACATAGAAATTATTTTATTTTTTAAGCAAATGGATAGATGGTTGGGTCACCAACAGAGGCAGAGACCTTAAAAAAGTTTAGGCATGGCAGAGTTAGGGAACAAATCATTCACACATGTATCTGTCCACTATCCAAGTACAGGTGTGCAATAGGCCACTGGACACTAGCTATAGTGTGGGGACTCGAAAATCAGTTTATATCGATACCCTTAAGGAGTTGGCTTGCCTTCTACCGAAGGTGGCCACTGTTTGGTGAAAACTGAGGGGACAGGGAAAACAGGACAAATAAAATGACAACTACTAATAGTGCCCACACTCCAGCTAAGCTGGTCAGTTTATGACCGGGCTCTACTTTTTCCAACTTCCATACAATTTGGGGAACAAGTCTGCTCCTTTGGGTACTATCATCATGAAAACAGAGTGCCGGTTTTCAGAGTCTAGTCATTGTCCCAGTCCAAGTAGGTCTTTCTATGATTTAGCATGTAATTAACATTTCACGTTTTAGGTCATGTTTGGTAGGATAAAGATATTAAAGTTCCAGAGGTTAGGTCAAATTTTCAAGGACACAAAGCCACTAAGAAATTGAATAAAGGTTGTGTAGCTTAAGTTTGCATGACAGTGTTCAATGCACCCTGGATAACTTTCTTTACACAAAGGGCATGGGGACCTTAAAGGGACAATTACCTAAGGATGATCTAAGCAGGGATGGAGAGATGGAATTCTGGCAGGTTCTCTGAAATATTTATAAGCTTTAAAGTGAATAGTTTTACTAACATGGATAAGTGGATGATGTCAATGTTTTTAAGTAGCTATTATCTGGGAGAATCTATGGAATTTAGTCACAGAATTTGAAAATTGAAAGGACCTTGGAGGTCTTGTGATTTTACCTCCCACACCACATAGAAACCTCTTTTTTGCAGCCAGTGTCAGAACTTTGGACTTTTGGGATGAGCACTGGGTATTGTATGGAAACCAATTTGACAATAAATTTCACATATTGAAAAAAAAAAAAAAAGAACTTTGGAGCATACAGTTTCTCCAAAAATCCTGCAATCTCACCTCCCTCACCTAGGGAGGACATCTTAGAAATCATTTAATCCATTGCCTTGGACTGTAAGGCCCAAAGTGTTCAAGTGACACATTCAATGCCACCTACCACTGGTATGCTACAGGTAGCCCAGAAATCAGACCATTTATATTCAAACTATATGAACTCAATTTAAGACCTTAAAATTAAAAGGGAAAAAAAAGACCATTTACAGATGACTATTATGCATTTTTCAAAAGTAACTTAGAAAAGGCTATTGGGGTTAGGAGGTTATAAAAGAAAGTATGGAATTCCAGTTTAAAATTGTATGCCACTGGGGCCCCGGGCGGCTCCGTCAGTCAAGTGTCCAACTTCAGCTCAGGTCATGATCTCAAAGTTTGTGAGTTCAAGCCCCACATTGGACTCTGTGCTGATAGCTCAGAGCCTGGAGCCTGCTTCAGATTCTGTGTCTCCCTCTCTCTCTGCTCCTCCCTCACTAGTTCTCGGTCTTTAATGCTCTCAAAAATTAAATAAAAACATTAAAAAAATTAATAACATTGCATACCATCATGTTGGTAATCAGGCGTCTTGGTCCTAGGAAAAATTACTGGCTTTTGACTGGTTCAAAGATACACAAATGATAGGAAAAGTCTAACAAAGACTTGATGGGATCAACTGCACTATTGTAACTGTAGACAACATTGTTTGGTAGGTTTTCTAGTTAGCCCACACAAATGCCACATAGGGAACATTCCTATCCCTTATTTAACCGTCTTTGGGGCAGGACAGCACTAAGTATTAGGAATAAAGTTAATTATATATGAACACGTCAGTTGTGAGGATAATGGTCTCTCCTGTCCCCACAAGGAGGGTATTATTCTGTCCCTTCCTCAGTTTTAGAAGTTGAAGTTGAGAAAGTGACTCCGATTTGTCCTTCATCCCAAATAAGTGACAGAGCCTGAATTTTTAATCAAGATTAGTGGTCCATCTATAACTTAGCAGTCTAGAGTCAACAAGCCTCCTGTAAAGCCTCTTAAAGTAGGATACATTTAGGAAGAAAAGAAAATGCAAACCTACATCCTGGATTTCAAATTACACCACCTACCTCTCTACCTAGGGGATTCACTGAAATTAGAGTTCTACATGTAAGTGGTCTGGTCTCTTCCCCACTATCACCTGCATTCAGCTAACATTCTTCTTAGCTCTGTCTAGACAGAAAACTCTATAGCAACTCTTAACCAAGACTTATAGTGTGTTCAGTTACTCAGTGCCAAGGGACATATCAGGTTTATAATTTATGATTTCCATCAAAATTTAGTGACTCCCTATTGACCATATACAGGAGAGAGTCCAAATTGCCTTGTGATAGGCTTAGGCTGACATTCAAAATATCCCACATCCTGGCTTGAATTTCCCATTTCATGCTCTGCCCAGCCATTACACTCTCCAGGCCTCCACTCAATTGGTGTTAATTGGCCTCCCAAACATCTACTATTCCAGGACCTCTACATTTTTGCTAAGGCCATTTTTCCTCCCATCCTCAGATGCCCTTCTCATGTATCCTAATTCTACTACACCCTCCATGATTCAATTTCAATTCTATTTCATTTGTTGAATAAATAATTGCTACTTTTATGCCAACTTCTCTAGTACGGGCTAGGCATAATTAGGCATGGTGCTTTAGCTCATATCCTGGTTGAGAGTGGGGAAGGAGAAAGAAGAAACAGGAAAACAAGTCAACATGCAATAGCAATTTATAAATGGCTACGAAGGAAATCCTGTAGGATAGAAAACAATTGATGTTAGTAGAGTGATTTCTCCTTATCATGGTGGTCAGACCTCCCTGAGGAGTAGCCATTCGAGAGAAGACTGAAAATATGGAAATGAACCAGATGTCCTGAGAGCACTCCAGGTTAGGATTCCAAGATCTGCAAAAGCTTTGGATGGTAAAGGAACCAGAACCAGAGAAGGACGGTGGCCAGAAGCAAGGTTGGAAGTCCTACATATTTCCTAGTTGGCAAAAAAAAAAAAAAAATCTGCCTTTTCTCTGAGCTCTTCCCATCTATAACATTCATCTATAACAATCATTGGCATAAAGGGTCTACCACGGTCACTGGTTTTTCAACTTCTCTCCTTATATAGGCAGTTCCAGGAGAGTTAGTGTCCTGGCTGCCTTGGTTCCCAGTACTCCTCAGAAATAAAAGCCCAGGAAAGGTGCACAATAAATGATTGTCAAGTTGAACACTGAAGTTCCTTAAGGGCAGGACTTTCTATGGTCCATTGTCACAGGACAGAGTTGGTAGTATGAACAGTTTGCTGATTAATTCCCCCTTTACTGGGGAAAGTGGATTTGAAGTCACTCTAATCCTGATAGAAGGACTCTGCCTTTCAAATTTTTTTAAATTTATTTTGAGAGCGAGCATGCATGGGGGGAGGGAGGGGCAGAGAGAAGGGGGAGAGAGAATCCCAAGCAGGCTGCATGCTGTCAGCAAGGAGCCCAATTCGGGGCTTGATCTCATGAACCAGGAGATCATGACCTGAGCCGAAATCAAGAGTAGGATGCTTAACCGACTGAGCCACCCAGGCTCCCCATCTGCCTATGAAATCTTAATCCCTTCTGTACTGCATCCCTCTGTGTGGTATTCCCTAGCAACCACATCTAAATGGATTTCTCCCTGTTCTACTTACCTGGCCTCTCACCTGGAGGTGAACCCATGTCGGTAAAAAACATTTAACAGTCCTAAATAATGTATACATACAACTGTTAATGTACTTAGAAAACATTCAAAAGTAAATTGAAATTACAATTTTTAAAATATTATGAAGAGTCAAATGACTTTATTCCACAGAGAAAGCAATGTAATTAAATAGGCTTCATTTTTAAGATCTCAGTTAAATACTTTGTAATACAGGGACTTGAAAGTCCAGGTCTAAATTGTTTTGTTTTTTTTTTAGTATCTTTGAGAGAGAGAGAATGCACAAGTGGTGGGGGGGGGAGGGTCAGAGAGAGGAAGACAGAGGATTTGAAGTGGGCTCTGCACAGACAGCAGAGAACCTGATGTGGGGCTCAAACTCGTGAATGGAGAGATCATGACCCAAGCCAAAACTGAATCCTTAACTGACTAGGCTACCCAGGGCACCCCTAAATTTAGTTTATTTCAATACCTGTTTCAATTGCTCCATAACTAAAAATGATACTTCAAAATTACATAAATGTGGATGGAATAGATCATTGGCTTCATTTAGTAAATAATTCCCCCCTACTACTCACTAGCTATTTGGTTAATAGATTTCTATCTCTTTTGACATCACTTGGTTTCTTTTAAAACCTAATTGTTAACTTCTACATTTTTCTGTATTTAGATAAATGTGTTCCATACACTCCACCATTCAACTGGATTGTTGCTAGGTTTTTATATGTACAATTAGGGCATCATTTATAGGGGAAATCATGTAATAAAAATGCTCAAACAGCCTTTAAAAAAAAAAAGGACTCATCCATGGATTGGTGTTAAAAAAAAAAAAAGAAAAGAAAACATAGAAAAATTAAGTGTGTGGGGGTGGGGGGTGTTAATCTATTATTTCTTATCTAAGGAAAAAAAAATCACCTTACCTGACAGAAAAGTTTCCAATTTTTATCTGCTTAGATCATTTAATACCATAGAAACAGCCATTCAGACAAAGTTTCTAAGAATACGCATACATGCCTAGTACTTATAAGCAGCACAGTCTAAGTACTTCTCCATAAGGTAACACATGATCACTGTGATACAAAAGATTTTCATGGTAACCACACATTTCATTACATACGATTACAAACACAACTGTATTTAAAAAGAACTTGGTAACTATATTGAGTAAATCTTCCAACCTGTGCGCCTCAGGTTTCAACTGGTTTCTGAGGTGTTTTGCCTGTAGGTTGTGCGGTTAATACATTTCACGTGTGGAATCCTCTGTGCGCCTAACCTAGAACTTAAAATTCTGTTTTTATTCTCATCAAAGCAGCTGTTCTATCAGCGGTTACACTTGGTTTTTTGATAAAATACTACTTAATATTAAACATAGTCTAACAGTGCAGAATAGGTCTTCTCTAGATCCTTCCTTTTTTGAATCATAAATTAGTCTTTTGTGTATTTTAATATTTAAACCTAACCTAGGAAACATCACAAACACTGAAACCGGTTTAAAGTGGGTGTACTTTCCTTCAACTATACAGCAAACATCCCACACTCTATTTAAAATTTTGTCTCTTCAGATCATCAGCAACTGTTTTCTAATGTGTCATTTAAGTATTGGGTGATAAATGGGTTTGTGATTTTTTTTTTTTAATCAGCCATGCTTGCCATACCAAGAAAAATGAGTATTTCCGCATTGGCATGTGGCTTTTTGTCTTATTACTCAGTAAATGGTCTCAGAAAGGGCTTCCTATGTGTAGGCTTCCGTTTCATAAAATTTTATAAAATACCAGAGTATAGGACTTTATAGTTTGCTGAACAAAATTGTAACAGTGTGTTTTCCTGGGTGTTTCTCAAATAACTTGTTAGCCTTTACAGCTGCACACTAGAATTAATCAACATCTCTTTTCTCTGGTCACTTCTAAGATCTTCTCTTTGTTTTTGATGTTCTGCAGTTTCTCTGTGATATGTATAGATTTAGGGCTTTCGGTAATTCTGGATCACTGGCATTAATTCCTTAAGTCTGCATCTTTCACATTCTCTTTTTGGAACTCTTAATAGATGTTGGACCTTTTTGTATTCATGTTTCTTTCACCTTATCTTCTTACCTTCCTACGGGAATGTAATATGTAAATTATTCATAGATCCTTCACTAATCCCACTCATCTATACTTTAAAATTCAATGGATCTAAAAGCAGATGAAGCTTAAGGATTTTTTTTCTTCATTTGTAAGCTCTAATCTTTTTTTTTTAAACAATATAGTATCTTGGCCTTTGTGTTTTTGACACCATAGGTATTTTATTTTTAGTAACTGCAATAGAAAAACGGTAGCAACTTTTTAATTTTAATTCCAGTAGAGTTAACATGGTGCTATGTTAGTTTCCGGTATACAATACAGTGATTCAACAGTTCTATGTATTACTCAGTGCTCATCATAGGGAGTATACTTTTAGTCTCCTTCACCTATTTTACTCATCCCCACCCCCACCCCACCTTCCCTTTGGTTACACTCCGTTCTCTAGTTAAGAGCGTTTTTGTTGTTTTTTCTCCTTCAATTATTTCTTAAATTCCACATGGGTGAAATCATATGGGATTAGCCTTTTCCTGACTTGTTTCACTTAGCATTATACTTCTAGTTTCATCCGTGTTGTTGGAAATAGCAAGATTCCATTTTTCTATGGCTGAATATTCCATGGTGGATATATACATCTTTATTCATTCATTTATCAGTGGACATTTGGGCTGCTTCCATAATTTGGCTACCGTAAATAATGCTGCAATAAACATAGGGGTGCATACATCCTTTCGAATTAGTGTTTTTGTATTCTTTTTGTAAATACCTAGTAGTGAAATTACTAGATCCTAGGGTAGTTCTATTTTTAACTTTTTGAGGAATCTCCATACTCAAAAAGTTAAAAATAGAACTACCCTAGGGTCTAGTAATTCCATTATTGAATATTTACCCTGTTTTCCACAGGGGCTGCACCAGTTTGCATTCCCACCAACCGTGCAAGAGGATTCCGTTTTCTCCACATCCTGGCCAACACCTATTGTTTCCTGTGTTGTTGGTTTTAGCCTTTCAGAGGGATGTGAGGTGATCTCACTGTAGTTTTGATCTGCATATCCCCAATGATAAATTACTAGAACTATATCCAAATACAAATCTCCACGGTAAAGGAACCAATCAACAAAACTAAAAGACAACCTACTGAATAGGAGAAGATATTTGCAAATTAAAGGTGTGACATCCAAAATATACAAAGAACTTCCACAGCTCAACACCAAAACCACAAATAATCCAATTAAGAAGTGGGCAGGAGACATGAACAAAGATGTCTCCAAAGATGAGGACATCCAGATGACCAACAGACACCTGAAAAGAGGCCTAATGTTTTTAACAAGTTTAATGGTCTGATAACTATTAACTGAACGGTTTATTGGGAGAGGGGACAAGGCACAGACAGCCACTTTGGTTTGTTGCTTTTGCTGATTCTAGCTCATGAAGGTCTGTTTCCTTATGTGGTTCATAATTCTAGATTATGGGATTATTCAGGGAGGATTTTTCTGTGGGAATATTATGAGACCTACACAGAGTTTTCATCCCTCCTAAGAGGTCTTGTACTTTCCCTGCCAGTTATTCAAGCAGCTTTCCAGAAAAGAACTTTTTAATGTTAATATCTTGGCTAATACATACGTTTAGTGTCTCCTATATGACACAGGATATAGGAATTTGACCCTCAATCTTGAAGGAGACCTAGAAACTCTTCTTATCAAGACCCTAGAAAGATGGACAAAATTACTTGACATCTTCCTTTGACAGAACTTTTCCTAGTCTTCTACCATTTCGTACTAAAGGCAACCAGCATTTCTTGGAGAAAAGATTAATTCCAGGACTGGGACAATGGAGTTGTAAGAGGAAACTGCAACATCTTAAACTATAATAAAGGAAGTGTTCAAAGAATAATAAGGGTAGGTTAAAAAACACACTGTTCTGTACACCAGCACACTTTTAAGAGCTTCTCCAAAAATTCCTACTTATATACCAAGGGCATAATAACTTCTTAGTGGAGAAGCTAGACAGACACCATCTCAACATCACAAGGAATAGCACAAACCAGCATGCAATGCCTCTGATCACAGTGCGTGGAGACATTCATATTATCATTTCTGTGATATTCCTGTCCCAAACGCATACCTGAAGCCAACCATGAAGAAACCAACAAATCCAAACAGAGATATATTCTACAAGGTCTAACAAGGCGTGTACTAAAAAATATCAAAGTAAAACTAAGTAAGGCTAAGAAGCGGTTTCAGATTAAAGGTTATTAAAGAGACAGGGCAACTAAATGTAATGCATGATCCTGAATTGAATCCTGGAACAGGGAACATGAGTTCTACCCATATAAAAGAATTTCCTTGTTCTTCCATAGTACATAGTGACATACTTAGGGATAACGGAGCACAAGGTCTCCAACTTATTTCACATAGTTTAGCAGGAAAAAAAATGCACACATGTATATACAATACATGGAATGAGAAAGCAAATTTACATTTCAAGAAAAAAGGTAAATAATTGTTGAATCTGGGTAAAGGGTATACAAAAAAAAAAAAAAAAAAAAAAAAAAACCTTGTGCTATTCTTACAACGTCTTTCAGTTTGAAGTATCCAAATAGAAGTTTACAAAATAAAAAGCTGAAGACCTCTTAATCTACCCACTCAGTATATGTCAAATGCATTATATTTCAATATACTAAAAGCAAACTAAGGAGTAAAGACGTACTTCCAACCCTCAGGGTTCCTCCCTTACACTCTTGTGACCCACAACTATCTGCCATACTACTGAGTGAGGGCACCAGTTTCAACCTCTCTAACATTCATGAGGCTTAATTTTTTGAGGTTCAAAAACTGAATGAAAGTCTTAAGATTTTCTTCCTATAGCCCAACATGGTTTTAACATTCAACACAAAAATCCACTTTGGATAGCATGATTCTAAGATTAAACATTAATTACAGGAAACTAGGATTGCTTACTAAGTATTGGGCCCTGTTCCAAGTGCTTTACATACAATTCCTTAAACAAAAATTCAGTGAGGTAGGTAATAGTATTACTCCAACAGAAAAACTGAGGCCAAGAGATTAAGTAGCTTACAGATTGATGAGCTAATAAGTGCTAGAAACAGAAGTTCAACTCAAGGAGCTCTGCTTTGAAGTTGGTATTTTCAGCCACCATAATATCTTGTTCCATCATATATTCTGTTCCATACACCAGTGCAGGTACATGTGCCAGTCATCCTTAGATTGTTAGCACTTAGTGCACAGTGTAACACAAAGGTCTTAAATACTCATTGAGTAGTCCGTTCAGCTCATTTATGTTCTATTTTCTTACACGGTCACGGACAATAACGGGTCAGTGATACAACTGGGTCCCAGTTTTGGAGGAGAATCCTGAGCCAGATAAGTGTCCCTGAGATCATTTCTAGAATCAACTTCTGTCATTCTGTAGGCTTCAGTTTTGACCTCTGCATCCACCTTTGGTCAATGAATGCTAATGGCCTATAAACCATTGCCAGAAGATAGCTCATTTTCCCTGTATTTGCCCTCCAAACCATGGTTTTCAACCCATCAGCAGGCCCACTCAAATCACATTTACAAGGTTGTTTTTACAATATATATCTGTGTACAAAGTGTCCTTGAAGCAGTATTTCACATGGTTATGTTTACTTTTAGTATTTGAAAGTCCTTATTTGATTTCAGACAGATTTCATTGAACACTGCAGAAATTTCTCCCTAATACTAAATATGATTTCAAACTGTGGCAGTTAAACATAGGTAGATACCTTTCTAGACAAAAATCTGCTTGTTATCCTTAATATTTAAATGTGCAAAGAAAATCTATTCTCTAACAACTAGAAGCTTATGGTAGTGATCATCAGTATGGATGAGAAAACCAATGAATTTCCTCCTAAAGTAAAATCTGAGAAGTTTAGCATTTCAGTCCAAGAAAAAAAGAAAAAAAAAAAAAAAAGGAAGCAGATGTGGAAATAAGAGCCTTCATCCTTCTACAACTTCTGGGTTTTTTTTTCCTATTTTTATAGTAGGTGCTCATTTTTAAAATAGAAAATTTTTATGTTTTAAATTAAGAATTAAATGCAGTCAGGGAAATATAGTAATTATTTTAATTTTAAAAGATTTTGCAGTTGCAGTGCATTTTCTGAAGTGTATTGGCCCTGAAGATGTTGAATATGAAACAAAATAAATACTAGTCACCCTGTCCAAAGTGGAAGGGAAGTCCTGCCCTGAGGAACTGTACAATTGAATACAAGCTTAAAAATCTGTTCATACATATGCATTTCTTTCAGAAGGGACTTGAGGTATGTATTACTCCCCAATCTAGGGCCCAGGAAAATAGAAAGACCATTCTGACCAGAAGCAGGGGTGTGGTACATACACACAAATTTAGACCTGGTTAAAGACTGACAAAATGTGGACTTTATGCTGAAGGTTGAAAATTGAAGGAAATTTGATTTATTAGAAATCATTTGAAGGGAGCAGCAGTATTGAAAACTTTGCAGAATGGCTCCACAAAGTTAATGATGGAGGGTATCCACCCAAGCTGTTCCAGGCAGGTCCCTGGCTAGCACAAGGAGGAGTCAACAGTAGGTGCTGGTGATTTCCTAGAGTCTAGTCTTGGGGCAGGAAATACCATCCTAGAAGAATAGACACTTAAGGCAGGAATGCCTTTGCCAGGAAGAAGGTATGACTGAGTTACTAGAGAACAAAGGAAGGGCAAGAGGCAGTCACAAAGGATAGAGGCTGAAGCCCTGTTCCATGGAACTAAGATGTCACAAGTGCAACATGATGAGCAGTAAGGCCGAGTCAGGCAAGTTACTGGCTCCCTCAACTTAAGCCACCTACAGACAGGACTGAGGGGACGGACTTATCGGTTTGAAGTTACCTCAGTTATGAGGGGCTACAGTGCCAAAGAGCCCAACAATTGAACTGAAAGCCAGGTTTGAAGGATATAAAGGGCAGTAGCACCCTTCCTTTTTCTCCCACTTACTTCCCTTTCCAGTTTGGGATTTACTCCAGTTGTAACCCTCATTCCTCAATATTGATTTCATGTTAATCTTACCCAGCACATAAGCTTTGTGAGTGAGGCCAATGTCTACTGTGACAACTGTTGAATCTCAAACATCAATTGAATGAATGAATGGATCTCCCCTAGGCTGGACACACAGGGCTCTCTTTTGCGGTAATAAGGAGCATATCAAAACTCCCTGGTTGAGACTAAATGGTTCAAAAAGATGACCTTGGCTGCTGCTGATTTTCTGAACCAATGCCTCATCTCTTTGCCTGGATCCCTATCCTGTTACCTTAGTTACCTATACTGATGCCTGGCCTTTGAACCCCAGCGAACCATTCACAGTTTGTTCAAAGCTCCAACGGATTTCCCCAACCCTCCATTTACCTTTGAGGTACCCCTGCCAGACAGATGTGTGCCTGCTGATTCACTCTGATCCAGACATACCCCCAATTTCAGATACTACTTGTCCTTCCAGAGCAACTGTATCTCAGCCACCGGATTGAGACTGTATCTCTGGTTCAGGTAGGTCTACCCAGTCCTTACCTCCCATTCTAGCCCAGCAGCCACCAGAACCTGAGCATGGTAGTCGGTAGTCAATAGATAGTGATCAAGCCTGTCATTAAGACTTTTCCTCACTACTGTTAAAACACTTTGTTCTTCTAGGTACCAAAATGAAAAGCAAGAATCAGAGCACCTAGATTGCATAGCAATTGCATTGATAGTATATATGTACATATATCCACATGGATATATAGAAGCATGGTATTAATTAACCAAAGCTTAAAGTGTTAATTTTTCCACAGTTTTATAATTGCATTGAGCCAAATGACTAATGTGATGTGGTAAAAAATTTAGCTGTCATTCCTAGCAATTTGAAGGTCAGAAATCCTACGCTGCCAGACATTAAGGGAACTTTATGATTAAATCCTCGGGCCATTCGTGGTAATATAACTATACAATCCTTTCATACATATTTACCCCTAGTGATGGGGATGCCCTGAATAGTTTCATGGGGGACACATTCAATGTGCATGAGACCTTATCCAGGGCCAGGGGAGATAGATCATAGGAGACAGCTTGCAAGCATTATTTCCACAATGCTTTAGAGAAAGGTAGTGTTGGCAGAAAACAATCATTTAAGGTAGATCCGCATAGCGCATGCATAAAACAGAGTTCAGTCAGTTGCATGCTCAACCCTGATCATTCTCAATCATCTTAAAGCAAAAGAAGCGCCTGAAACTGAGGTCACTCCAACATGGACAAGATTATATTGCTCATGCTCAGACACATGAAAACAATGTTGGCGCTCTCATAAGAGGATATAATCACTGATCAGAGTCAGTGTACTTGTACAAATTGCTCTGCCATATACTTAAGGTGTCAGGGGGGTATATGCATTCATTTGGTAAAATCAGATTAAATCTGACTCAACTCTCAACCTGCCTGATATCATTAGAGTCCCCAGCATTATTAACCCATTCTATACAAGAGGTCTTTCATCCTACAATCGCAGTGATATAGCTATTGTTGCTATAGCCCCACGTTGCACCATTAGCACCAGATTTTACCATCTGTCCAGCACTGTTATTCTATCTAAGGCAGAATCTCACTTATCCAGCTTGCTGCCAAAGTCACGGTTGTCCATTTAGAGCCGGGAATCCTTGAAAATAACTTGACTTTCTCCACAGAGAGTTCTCTGTTCAGGTTCTCAAGGCAACAGTGCTTAAGGTATGGCTCTTCAAGGTCCCCATGCTGGTTAAGGGCTCCACCTCTGAGGCGCACCCTCCCAGGGGCTCAGGAGCCTGTCCTCTCATCCCCATCATACAATCTCATAGCCTTAAATACATGGCAACAGCTGTTGTTCTGCCTGAAGCACGTGGCCTCCATTCCCTCTTCCTGAGGCTATCCAGAGAACTTTTCATTCAGGGGGGCTCATGTAACTTGACCTCTAGGCAGCTTTTAGCAAAAGCTGGTCGTATCCTCTTGCTTGAATCAAAATCACCTCTGTTTTCAGCTTTAATGCCACATGTCCCCCCCCCCCAGGTTTTTCTTCTTTGCGGGCTACTCTTTTGCAGTCTCTGTTGCCAAGTCTCTAAGAGTTAAGATTACTTTCATGAACACTGAGACAACATTTATCAACACTTGCTATAGAACACTTCATTGAGGTCTCAAGTCTTTTTAGATTTCTTCTCTATTTTTCAACTTTCTAGGTTATCTTGCTCAATTTCATGGCCATAAATTCCATTTACTCGCAGACTCCAAATTTAGGTGTCTGGCCCTAGTGTTTCGTTTGAATTCCATATTTGTTTACTTAACTCTCTACTCAACATTTCTACTTGCACATCTGATAGGAATCTCCAAATTGCGTCTATAATTAAAGTCTTCCCCTGCCCAGCTAGGCCACTCCTCACTGCTACCAAGCTTGGTACAGGGCAAATAGCAAGTCCATACGAAGATGCTCAGGCCAAAATTTTGCAGTCATATTTGATTACTTTCTCTCTCTAAACTACAACTTGTTGTCCTATCCTTCTGCTTCTACCTGTGATCAGAAGTGGACTCTGACCATTCTTCACCTGTCATCCTGGTCTAAACCAACACCATCTTTCACCTGGATAAATGGAACAGCTTTCTAGCAGGACTTTCTTCACCCACTCTTGCCTTGCCATTGTCCATTTCCCACATAGAAGCCAGAGACATCAAAAATCTTCCACTAGCTTATCATACATACAATATACCCAAAGTTTATTCCATAGCTTGAAGGCATGCAGTCATTTGACCTCTAGTATCTCCCTGGCCTTATTCTTTACATGTCTCTCCTGACTCCCTTTGACTACCGTACTTTCCAAGCAGGACTACCCAACCATGGTATTCCCTATTCTTGAAATTTCCCTTTCTGAGACCTCCATATGGTTCATTCTTTGATTTCATTTAGACGTCTGCTCCATTATTACTTCCTCCAAGAGGCTCCTTGACATTTTCTAAGATAGCATCTCCCTTTACCTTCTTCTGCCTCCCTTCAAACTACTTACTTTAGCCCTCCACTATTACCTGGACTTTCCCTTCCTTGTAATGCTTATCCTATGTACATTAGGATTCATACTGAGTGTCCCAATGGTTTAGAAGATAGTGAAAAATTATGGGTACTAGGTTCTTCCTTAAGCACTGAGGATAAAACAGTGATGAAGATAGACTGAGTTTTTTTCCATTAATTTCTCCTTTTGGCTTAAGCCAGTTAGTTACTGCCCCCCACCCATACACAAATTGACCTAAAAGAGAAATGTTTGTGGTCTCTGTTACTTAACCAAACGAGGAGATAATCCTAACCCACTCATAACTCCAGTAACACAGGGTCCATGTTGGTGAATCTCTTTTAAACACACTATTGATAGGAAACAGATACGTAGAACAAAATTTCAAGTAATTTTGAAAGAGTAGGATAATAGAAAGGATTTTAAACTAGAACGCTCTCCCCAGTACCATAGCTGATAGCTATTTCTCAACAGGAGATTCCAGCTTTTCCAACAGCTCCATTTTAGGCTTTGTATTTACAAAGGGGACAGGGAGACAGAGTGGTTCACAGCCTGTTAAAATTGGCCAGTTTATCATACTTCAATTCTAGGATAGCAAATTATCAGAAAACTAGCATTTATTCAATGCATATTTAATACCTTGGATTTCATACTCAAGTCATCCAAGTTTACCTGAGACTTACCTTGGTATAGCACTGAAAGTCCCAGAGATCAGGAAAATTCCTGGTCAAACCAGGAGGGCTGGTAATCCTACAAAAATTGCTGTTAGGATTTGGGCCTGGGTAACAGGGTAAATAGCTATCGTTTACCAAAGCGACAGAAACAACACGGGAAGGAATAGGCAGGGGCTGAACTCTTTTTCAACATGCCTACCAGGCATCCAAGCATCGTTGGCTAAAGAAGCCCAAACTTGAAGACCAGAGACAAAGTTAGAAGTTTTGGAAACATCATCTTGTTGACAGGATTTTAGAGTCACGGAATTAAAGGATTTCACCCAGGGAGTGAGCACGATAAAGTATCTACCAGCATCTCTGAGGACTTTGACTATAAGAGAAGCTCTCAGAAGTAGTTGCCGGATCACATCCATTGAACACCTGTATGGTCACAACAGAGATATACTGGAATAGGCCTCAGGTTGTGGAAGAAGCCATTTTTTTTTAATGTGGTAAAAAGACTTTCTCTTTTAAGGAATAGAACATCCAAAGCCAGCATCCCCGATTCTTTTTCATCTTTTTCATCTAATCAGGTCACACAATTTTCTAAACAAAATCGATTAGTTTCTGGCTCAAAATGATATCTGTCTAGAAGATTCCAACACAAGCTCTATCAATCTAAGATACCAATAAAGACATTTTAAAAATATTCAAAAAAAAAGATTCACCACAACTTTGGAAAACAAAACTGCCAGAAAACAAAAACAATGTGAGAGGAATGGACACTAATTATTAGGTAGACAAGTAGAGTGGGAAAAACTCACACAGCACAACTTGACTTTGCTTTAGGAAAGAAGTAACTTATAAAAGACACTTCTTCCAACTTCTAGATAAAGATAGTAGAGCGACACGGGCGTTTACTTCTGTTCCCTTCTGAATCCTTGCCAAAACTATAGGTTGGGTTTATGTTTCAGGCTTAAGAGCAAAAGAAAACGAGAGCCAACTTACTCACCAGACCTGAGCACGCCAGATCCCAAAGCTGTCGTAAAGAAAGCGCAGACACCACCCCCAATTTATAGCTCACGTTAACACATGATCCTCTTAATTACATATTGGTAGTACTTGGTGCCTCCAACGTGGAGGTAAAGCTACAAAGAGGAGCACTCATTAAGTTTGTTCAAAAAGCTGTTAGTGCCCCAATCCCATCCTATTCTCCATGCAGCTGGATGCCTTTCTCCAGTCATGGCAGAAAGAAGATTTGTTCTCTAAAGATAGTAAAATAGACATTGTTCAGAACATGGAAGGTTGGGCACAATTAAGAGTAGGAATACTATTTTGACAGCAGGTGAATTATACAAATATTTACATCCAGGATGCCAGGTCCACTTCAAAGGCATATATACCCTTGTCTAAATGTAAGAAAACTGTAAAACTCTTAGGTGGAAACATAGGTACAAATTTTCACAACTTTGGATTAGACAATGATTTCTTAAATATAATAGCAAATACACAAAAAAAAATCAGACACATTGGACTTGAAACATTGGGCTTCAGAAAACACGACCAAGAATGTGAAAAGACAACCCACAGAGTGAGAGAAGATATTGGCACATCATATACCTCATAAGGGTCTAGTATGAATAATATGCAAAGAACTATTACAATTCAGTAATAAAAAGAAAACCCAACTTACACGGGCAAAGGATTGGAATAGACATTTCTTCAAAGAAGATATATAAATAGCCAATAATTACATGAAAACATGCTGAACACCATTAGTCATTAGGGAAATGTTAATTAAAAACCACAATGAGATACCCACTAGGTTGGCTACAAGAAAAAAAGAAAGACAAGAGTTGGTGAGAATGGGGAAAAAGTGGAACCCTCAACTATTGCTGGTGGCAATGTAAAATGTTGCAGCTGCTTTGGAAAACAGCTCGGCATTTATTCAAAATGTTAAGCATAAAGTTACCATATGATCCAGCTATACCAGTTCGAAGTGTATATAGCCAAGAGAAATGAACACCTATCTCCATCCATATAAAAGCTTGTGCTCAAATGTTCATAGCAACATCATTTATAATAACCAAAAAGTGGAAGCAACCCAAAGGTCTATGAACTGATGAGTGCACAAATAGAATGTGTATATCCATACAGTGGAATGTTAGTCAACTCTAAAAAGAATAACGCTACACATGCTACAACATGGATGAAACTTGAGAACATTATGCTAAGTGAAAAAAAGCCACAAAAGCTACCTATTACTGACTCCATTGATATGAAATGTCCAGCATAGGTGAATCAACAGAGACAGAAATTACATTAGTGATTGCCAGGATCTAAGGAAAAGGGGGCATATGGTATAACTCCAATGGGGATGAGGTTTCTTTGGGAGATGATAAAAATATCCTGGAAGTTCATAGCCCTGCTGAGTATACAACTTTGTAAACATAATAATAGCCACTGAAGTATACACTTGATAGAGTGAACTATGAGAGTTATGTCTCAAAAATGCTAGTCTTTTTTAAAAAGAAAATTAATAAATTTATAAAATTATTTATTATCAATAAATTTATTAAATTATTGTTAATAAATTTATAAAATTATAAAAGAATTTTGATCAAAAAATACCCCCAAACACTAATATATTTGGTGAGGGTAAATGAAGTAAAATTGTGTTAAGCTTCTCACAGATTAGTGTTTTCCTTTTGATTTTGGCATGGGGAAATAAAAAACGTCTGTAAAAATAAATAAATAAATAAATAAATAAATAAATAAATAAAAGAAAAGACTCCCCCCAAAAAGGACAATGTAGAAAAATATATAAAACTTGTTCCAAAAGTAGAAAGTTAAATTTAAAAAAGAGAGCGAGGGAAGAGTACCTCTTAAATTCACCTATTTCACCCTTTCTCCCACTCCCTTCAGTTATGAAATAAATAAGTCACAGGAATTAAATGTAAGCATAGGAAATTATAATCAACAATATTGCAATAACTCTGTATGATGACAGATGGTAACCACACTTACCATGGGGAGCATTCCGTAATGCAGATTATTGCTGAATCACTATGTTGTGCACCTGAAGCTAATACAATATTGTATGCCAGTTATTCTTCAATTAAAAAAGTGTGGAGTAAAACAAATATACCAGTGATCCCAATAGCTAAATTGGCTCAATCCCCCCACTAAAGGCAAATATTCTCAAATTGGGCCAAGCTAAAACCCAACTGTATGTTGTTTATTATTATAGAAACCTAATATTCAAGTCAGAATGAAGTGAATCTTACTGAAGAGCAGGGGATTTTAAAATCCATTTCATCTCTCTCTTTGCGTCTTACTGAGAAATCTTCATTCCTAGAGTCATCCCAGCTTAACACTGTCTGTTCTTTATTTATCGTTCGTTCTAGACTTCCTGATGAGAAATAAATGTTCCTCATGGCAGACACTATTGGCTGCTTAAACAACAACCATTCCTTCTCCTCTCCTGATAACCCACCTCTGATTTTGTCAAGATATCAACCAGCCCAGTGCTTAGGGGAGGCCAGGCAACTACCCCACCCCCAATCTCCCACCCCAAGGACAGGAATCTTGATTATTCTAAACTAAGAAGTGTTACCCGTTCCCTTTGCCAGTGACTGCTTTGGGAAAAAGACGAGTGACATAATTCTGGACAAAAACTTGAGTAGAAATCTACTAGGGACATTCTGGAAAAGTTTCTCATTGTAAAAATAAGTTTCTGCCCCTTGAATAATATCATATAAGATAGGATGCACCTGGAGTTGCTAGAAAATTCCTGCAAACATGATAAGAGGAGGAGGAGGGTCTAGAGGACATGGGAAAATTAGAGCAGGGAGATAAGGAAAATCTGGGTTCTTGATGATTTTGGACCATAAACTTAACCCCTAGAAGAGCCATGGTTTGGGATTTAAAAGATAATATATCTTTTTGTTATTATTCAAACACAGTTTTAAAAATTTTCCAGACCAAAACATCTTACCCACTCCTTCTTTACTTGACATATAAATACCCACAACTTAGGATAGTTCTATGTTTGGGTGGTGGATTTAGGGAGGATCCACATGGAATTGAATTATTTGGGAGTTCAAAAAATGTTTGAAATAATCTAATTAGTGGTGGTATAGAACATAGGCAATCAAAATAGGAAAACAAACCCTCCAAAAGCAAACCTCAGAAGTCTCCTCCAGATCTTTATTCATTAGTGACTTCAGTTGTTTATTGTGGATTTTAGGTACTAATGATCATGGGTTTGAAGTTGGGGGTGGAGATTACAAGGAGATTCAAAAAAAAGTGGAAATATTGAACAGGTGGATTCATCTGTAACACCTTGTAAAATTCTTTTTTTTAATTAAGTCTTTGAAATTAAGTAGAGTCAGCCCCATTTTTTCTCAAAACATCTTGAAGCAAGTAAAATCCCCTAATATTATGTGACCAGACTGTTCTCCAATTTCCATTTACATATTGAGACTCTCATGTATCATGAGTACAAGGCAGTTGAATTATGTAAGAAAAAGTTAACAAAAATAAATGTGGTCATGTGGAAATAAAGACAAACACACAGAAAGAGACACACACACAGCAAAGGCATACTCCTAAATTACTTCTGGTTCAAAGAAAGAATCTAAACTACAGTTGCAGGCTATTAGAAAGCCCTGATTGGGAGCTGGGTGGCTCAGTCAGTTAAGCGGCAGACTTCAGCTCAGGTCATGATCTCACAGTTCCTGGGTTCAGGCCCTGAGTCAGGCTCTCCACTGTCAGCGTAGAACACACTTTGGATCCTCTGTCTCTCTGTCTGCCCTTCCCCCTCACCCCCACCCTCTCGTGCATGCTCTCTCTCTCTCTCTCTCTCAAAAATAAATAAACGTTGAACATAAGGGAAGGGAAACAAAAATAATATAAAAACAGGGAAGGGGACAAAACAGAAGAGACTCTAAATATGGAGAACAAACTGAGGGTTACTGGAGGGGTAGTGGGAGGGGGGATGGACTACATGGGTAAGGAGCATCCAGGAATCTACTCCTGAAATCATAGTTGCACTATATGCTACCTAATTTGGAAGTAAATTTTAAAAAATAAAAAATAAAATTTAAAAAAAAGAGAAGAAAGTCGTGATTCTGAGACTGCAAGATACCAAAGCTTAAGTGATATGGCAAAAGCTGCATTGAGCAAAATAGTCCACAGCCCAAATACTTTCATTATTATTCTAAAAAGAATAAAATCAACACTAGAAACTAGAAAAATTACAAAATATATCTAAGAAAAATAGAAATGAGGGAACTATAATAAAATTAAAAAGCAATATTAAAGAGATGAATAGTATAAATTATTTTTAAAATTCTAAGATCTTGGTCCTTTAAAAATATGTAATAAGGAAACTTCTGCTAGGGATTGACCAGGAAATAAGTGAAAGTAAAAATATATAACATCAGAAGTGGTGCGAATTTTCTAGAAAAATATAAGCAAACAAAATTTACTTAACAGGTAAAGAAATTGAGTAGAGCAAGAACTATAGAAGACATAAATTGTTTCCAATGAATTATTTCAATAAAGATTAGTCCCAACTGGTTGTTTTGGTAAGTTGGATCACATATTTAAGGATGAGATGATTCCATTTCAAATAAAATCCTTCTCAATTTATTTTGCAAACAAGGCATAACCTTTGCATAAAAATGTTAGAAAGCAAAGTAAAATTAAAACCACAAACTAATTTTACCTAAACTCTAAAACTCAAGCCTTAATAGAAACCATTCTCTGAGTCCTGAGATTCAATAAGCCATATTTTAACCATCTACTTAGCTACAGCTTAATAGGGATGGACACACTTCCAGCCCAGAACCCATCCGACTCAACCCATTTCACGTTCTGAGAGCTGACACTTGCCACACTCCACTTCCATTTGCCAAGTGCAAGACTTATTTGATTGTAAGTGACTTTTCACTTCCTTGAGCAGAAAGGGAAATTATTGACTTATGTCATGGCAAAGTCCAGGGATATGGTGACTGCAGGCATGGCTGGACCTACGCATACAAGAAAGGGCAACAAATTGGGTCACTGCATGAGGTTATTTAATGTGGGCACTGCAACGTATGTACTCAGCCCACACTCCACTCTCAAAATCGTGGCCACTGGCGTGAGCTAAATCCACTCAGAGAGAGGGGTGTCTTTTCCTTTGCACAAAGGTATTTGTTGGCTCACAAACCTGGGACTTTCCCAGGTGAAAATCTAAAACCTGCCCCTAGGAAGGCAAGGGAGAAGGATAGGCCCCTGACAGAGACAGGCAGCTGTCAGGTGGCAGTGTGAACAAACAAGGGAACTTACATCTGAGTCTTGTCTGCAGAAGCAACAAGACGAGAAGGTCTCCATGCCTGCCAGAATCTTAAAACTCTATGTAGAGGCCTTAACTGGGTTCAGTCTACATATACCGTTTCGATGCTCTCAGCAAAACCTTGCTCTCCCCTTGAAAACGGCAGTGTCCTTGAAAACGCTTCCCACTGTAGAGACAGTGGGTAAAACTCACATTCCAAGGACAGGGGAGGGGGGCGAGTGGCCTCTAATTACCTAGGTCCAGCTCTCAGGTCAATGGGAGGTCATATCCTTTCCGTAACCTCCTCCAGCTGTTTATTTGCCAAGCTTCACTTATCTAAAGGAGACACCTTTTTCCATGGGGCTCTTGGGTGGCTCAGTCAGTTAAGCGGCCAACTTCAGCTCCGGTCATGAGCTCACGGTTCCTCAGGCTCTGTGCTGACAGCTTGGAGCCTGGAGCCTGCTTCAGATTCTGTGTCTCCCTCTCTCTCTGCCCCTTCCCCACTCATGCTCTGTCTCTCAAAACTAAATAAACATTAAAAAAATTATAAATAAAGGAGACACCTTTTTCTAATTATCCAAAATTCTCCATTTAGGCAGGCAGAGGCCACACTTTCAGGATTGAGTCTGCCTCTCTCCATCTCCCATTTTGCTATGCTCTCTGATGGCTTTATGCACCAACAGGCTGTCCCTGCACTTACCAAGATGAGGCTGACAGCCCTAAGCTTGCTTTGCCTTGGTGCCTGAAATCAAAAAGGCCAATGTATTCTTTTCCAGATATTTCTATTTTAAAAATCCCTTGATACATTCTCACCGGCTAAACCTGAGTGATGTTAATGGGTTAGCAACTCTTGAATCACATAGACGCAGAACTGGAAAAAAGTGATGTTCTGTGAAAACATACAATACTATTACCAAGGATGAGGTTAGGGATAGTAGGCAAACAAATCTTACAGATACCATCCCCTGGATTTTATCAATCATCAAAACCATTATCTTCTTACTCGACATTTGCACGCCACTGTACTGGCCAGGTTTTCTTCACAGTATTAATGAGAAGGTTAAATGAGACGTCCTGCAAAACAGTGCTTTGTAACTGAGCTGTGAACAGGTACAAAAGATTGTTGACACTTCAAACTTCATAGACACACACATTATCTTGATTCTTACCGTTGCCAGGTATAAAAAGATACGTTTTATTCTGGCGGTTTGGTTGGTTTAATATTTTTTCATATACAAAGATATAAGGCAGCCAGCTTCTTGTAGATAATCAAAACTCTGCAGGGTCCCCTGGGTGGCTCAGTCGGTTAAATGTCCAACTTGGCTCAGGCCATAATCTCGCGATTCGCGAGTTTGAGCCCTGTGTTGGGGTCTGTGCTAATAGTTCAGAGCCTGGAGCCTGCTTCGGATTCTGTGTATCCCTCTCTCTCTGCCCCTCTCCCGCATGCACATATGCATGCTCCCTCTCTCTCTCTCTCTCTCAAAAATAAAAAAAATATTATGAAAAAAATTCCTCCAAGACAACTTCATTTATTGGAGTACTACGTGGCAATGAGAAAGAATGAAATATGGCCCTTTGTAGCAACGTGGATGGAACTGGAGAGTGTTATGCTAAGCAAAATAAGCCATACAGAGAAAGACAGATACCATATGTTTTCACTCTTAGGTGGATCCTGAGAAACTTAACAGAAGACCATGGGGGAGGGGAAGGAAAAAAAAGAGAGAGAGGGAGAGAGCCAAACATTAAGAGACTCTTAAAAACTGAGAACTGAGGGTTGATGGGGGGGGGGGGGAAGGAGGGGAGGGTAGGTGATGGGCATTGAGGAGGGCACCTTCTGGGATGAGCTCTGGGTGTTGTATGGAAACTAATTTGACAATAAATTTCATATAATAAAAAATTTTTAAAAACTGAGAACAAACTGAGGGCTGATGGGGGGGTAGGAGGGAGGGGAGGGTGGGTGACGGGTATTGAGGAGGGCACCTTCTGGGATGAGCACTGGGTGTTGTATGGAAACCAATTTGACAATAAATTTCATATATTGAAAAAAATACATACTTACAACTTCAAAATAAATAATAAATAAATAAATAAATAAATAAATCCCATAAGTAATTATAGCAAAAGAAAAAAAAGAAAACTTCATTTATTGAATTAAAATTTGTGGGGTTTTGTGTTCATCCCACAAAATGTGGTTTATATTTCAAACTGTTAAGTCAGGCTTCTTTCTGAGTGTGAAAATGTCAAGATCTGGGCTCAGTTCAGAGGACAAAGCGAGCGGTATGTACATAGAACAGTGTTGCGGGAAGTTCTCTGTTTCCTCTGTCCTTAGTGAGCACTGAGTCACTTGCAAATGTCTATGCTTCTTTCACTTTCTCTGTGAAATGGACAAAACTCTGCACCTGAGGTCTGCTATAAAACCGAAATAAGCTAGTAAATGACACACGTGCAAAGTTGCAAGGGGCTGAAACATGAAGCAGGTCAAATTAAGTGCTTTTCTACAAACACATGAAAGGTACATCAGCAGGACAGAAGAGGCTGAGCGGGCTCGTTTTAGAAAGTAAGCAAAGAAATATTTTTCTTAACGTTGTACATTTTAAGAAACTACATAATGTCCCAGTGACTTTCCATCAAAGACTCCTGCAGAATTGGCAAAATCTATGTGACATAAGTCAATTACAATTGATTCGCTGGATTGGATTAACTCCCAAACTCAGCACATTCTAGGTGTCAAACGCCGGGGCCCTGCCGCAGAGTTTCATGGGGCTCCCAGAGTGCACCCTCCACCAGAGTCCACTCCTGCATCACCTACTCTCCTGCAGGTGGCGTTAACACCTCTCATTGTGTGTACTGCCATCTTTTTTTTTTTTTAATGTTTATTTATTTTTGAGACAGAGAGAGACAGACCATGAATGGGGGAGGGTCAGAGAGAGGGAGACACAGAATCTGAAACGGGCTCCAGGCTCTGAGCTGTCGGCACAGAGCCCGACGCGGGGCTCGAACCCATGGACCGCGAGATCATGACCTGAACCGAAGTCGGCGGATTAACCGACTGCGCCACCCAGGCGCCCCTTAAAGGCACTTTTCATAAGCCTTCACCACTTGATTCTCACAGCTGCCTGTAGTAGAGTAACGGCACTTTAAATTTTTTTTTCAACGTTTATTTATTTTTGGGACAGAGAGAGACAGAGCATGAACGGGGGAAGGGCAGAGAGAGAGGGAGAATCGGAAACAGGCTTCAGGCTCTGAGCCGTCAGCCCAGAGCCTGACTCGGGGCTCGAACTCACGGACCGAAAGATCGTGACCTGGCTGAAGTCGGACGCTTAACCGACTGCGCCACCCAGGCGCCCCTAGTAACGGCACTTTAAAAACAAGGAAAACGAGACTCCGAGGGAATGTTTTACCCTACATCGTTCAACCTGTGTCTGAGCCAGAACTCAGATCCTCTGACTGTATTTCTCATATCCTTTTAGCCCACAAAGGAGGTGCTTATTTGTTCCTTGATTATAGCATTTACCAAGACTATCTTTTTTCAGCTACATTGAGGTATAATTGGCAAAACTGTGAAAGACTATTTTCTTATCAGTTGTTTTCTATTAATGCAGGAGAGAGAGGTCTTCCTGAAAGCTAAGTCAAGTTATGTCCATCTCCAGGGTCCCTCCTCTGGCATTCATAACAGTGCCTGGGAAATTCCAGCACTCTGTGTGTGTTATGTTAATGTTTTAAATGGTAAACACAACACTACACCACAGCGCCTTGTTACATTAGAGAGCAAGAACAGGTACAAGCACTGCACTAAAAGTTTGTCAAAATGAGACTTTCTATGAAATCTTGGAAGTTGATTTTCCGGGCAATAAGTTTCAAAGTTGTATCATCCCCTCTGCTCTTTCTCCTTCCTGCTCCATCCCTCAGCCCCATTCCTCTGGAGGGGTTTTTCCATTAACAGAAAAACGGCCAGGGAGCAGTCTACTTGTATTGAAGAAATGTCTCTGCTTTTAACATCTTGACTTTAGCACAGATTTTCTTTCTCAGAGCTGTCTTTTCCTGGTTTCTCTGGGCTATGTTTGCCTAATTTTGTATCCTAGTAATTGTCTCAGTAAAAGAACATCCCCTAGATCTGCAAATATATCACACTACATTTGCTTCTATTTATATAGGTCTTTTCCACATGAAGGGTAGAGGCATAGTTATTTATGTCTACATATATATATGTATACATAATGGATTTTTTTTTTCACACAAATCTCCCTGGCTTTCCATCTCTTCAATGGAGCTTTAAAACCTCCAGGCAGATTATATCAACGCTTCATCAGACTTCCATTGTCCAGGCAACAGACAATACTCTGAATGGTTCCAAAAGAAAATCACTACCTGCTGATAGCCAGGGTAGATGTCACTTACCAGATGTCTGGCTTTCATTGTTGCTAACTTGTTTAATTTCTGCACCCAGCAATGAAAGTGTTTTGATCCTTCAAAGCAGAATGTGCGCTGTACCAATTGATTCCAAATGGCCTCTTTTTAGATTGAATTTTTATTTTATTTGGTTGAACGATTCTCTTTCATTTAAACCTGTATTTATGTGGAAAATTCAAATAGTGCATTCCGCTTTGCATTTCAAAAAAAGAATCTACGTGTTTATGAAATCACTTTTGAGTTGCAATTACAGTTATTTGTCTCTGGGATACACAACATGTAATTGGGTCAACACTGTTAATGAGCGACTAGTGTTATTGTTAATGAGCGACTAGTGATAGTTTCAATGTTTCGTCCCCAGCAGGTGGTAAATACAATATGTTAAGATAGATAATTATGTTAATGTTTCAAATATCCACAGACCAAGCAAGTCATTAAAAACATAAAACTAAGAGTTTAAAAGGGACAGGCACGCCAAGTGGACTCTACATTTACCCAAAAGGCATTAGTCTCCCCTGCACAGAAATTTCGTTATATAGCTCAGTGTCCGGTTCTGTTCATGCATACTTCATGCAAATAGCAAGAAAAGAAGACTGGTTTGGGACCCTGTCAACCTGGACAAGTAATGGACTTCATCACTTAGGGCCCGAGAGGCTTGATTCTGTAGGATAAACATCATTCAGGCAATCAACAAGAAAGTCATTGTGAGGAACACTTAAAATAACAAATAGGCAATAAGAAATAGACAATCTGATTCCTGTCTACAAGAAGTATACAAACCATTTAGAGAGGTGAGATGTGTATTTGTGAAATAGTTGGCAAGACACAACCAAATATGTGGTAGACACCTTATGGAACGGATAGGAAGAAAGTGTGGCAGGAGTAGTTGGGAACGTTTTTAGGGAGAAGAAAGTTTATATCAGAGATATTCTAGCCTGCAACTTTAGAATGCCTGACTTACAGTGGTTTAATAGTGAAGACTAAATTTTTCACATAGAAAGTTGGAAGTTAAGAAATTCCAGCATTGAAACAGCAACTCAAAGTTGTCATCAAAGACCCAAAATGCTGTCTTTTCCTCTTGTCCTTCTTTAAAACATCAGTAATATATCATATATGGTCACCAGATGGCTGTTACAACTCTAGACACCACATCCTTATCCACAGGCATCCCTGTGGGGGATGAGAGAAAGTGGAAAAAAGAGAAACTTACTCCAAGCTCTTCTTCAAAAGGAGAAAAAAATGCCCACAAATCCCCAACAGATTTTCCCCCACATCCTATTGACCACAACCGCTGCTATCCTCGGCTTTTAAAACATCCACTAGATAAGGGGAATAGACCTCGTGATTGCCATGAAAGACTTAGCCTGGCCATGGGCTACTGAGCTGCACCAAGAAGATTATGGGTCCATAAGCAACAGAACTAAATCAAGTGGGTTTTTCATAATACCTTTTGGCTAGTGATACTTTTGGTCACTTAATGTGACAAATTTACTTAGCTGGCTAGATTCCACCAGTGAATCATAGAACTGTGACCTTTCCAACATCATTGGCCCCATATCTAAGTGTTCATCAGAATTACCGGAAGACAATTTCCAAAAACATCTATTATGAGACCTTATAAGGCCTTCTGAAGCAAACTCCCAACAGTTAGGGCCCATGAAAATTGCCCAGAGTGCTATTAAGGCCTTAAATGCCAATAGATTGCTGCTTGTAGCAGTCAGCTTTTGCTAGGCTATGCCACAGTAACAACCGCAAACCCTAAGCAGATTACAACTACACGCGTTTATTTCTCACTCAGGTTACATGTCAGCTATGGGTTGACCATGGTTCTCTGGCTTTGCTCAATGCATCTTCCCTATCCTGAAGATCAAGTCCAATGTTTCTCAGTATTTTCTAATATTTTTATGTATTATATGTACATCTGTGCTCTCTATATAAAAAGAGTAAACATTTTTCGGCCCCAAGAACCAATTTTACCCTACTGACAGTGAATGCCTTTAAGCTGAAGAGATTACCACCACTCCCGTTGTCAGGAAAAGCATTGATGGGCAAACCATGGGAAGAGCAAACCATAGCGGTTCTTTAGGACATGGCTTATGTCATGTCTGTTCACATGCTAGTGGCCAAATCAAGTAACAAACAGGACCACCTTTGATGGTAACGGGGTGACAAAGTATTCTCCTTCCCCTAGGAGGCAATGAACATTACACGGCAAGTTATAGGGAGAACAGAGAATAATTAGGAACAGTAATTCAATCTAGCACCCTGGGTCCTCAAGTAGAGAAGCAGAAACAGAGTAGAAATTGTTATTCCAATGTCTCTAATCATAACTATCATCTATCCAACTGCGAGTAAGATGCTACGTATCACATTGCACCAAGAAACATCATCAGGGCAGAGCTAGGCAACTGACATGCTAAAATGGTTAAAATTTTTAGTTTAGGGGAAAAATTAAAATTACAAGTGCTAATATCAAGGACAAAAACTAGTAGCTATAGCTTGGACTTATATAACAGGTTCAAGAAAGAGTAGAATATTAGAACTAAAGAATACCACAAAATTTGAGGAAAAGTTGTAGCATAAAAGGAGGTGCCATTTTATTTACTTGCAAATACTGTTATACACTAGCTGTGTCTAATCCCTAAGTTCATGATTAAGAGGAGAGACATAGAATTATCAACATGGCACTTGACCTCTACTCAGTTTATATGAGGAAAATGGGCTTTCATTTTCAAAAAAGATATTTTCAAAATCATGAAAGTATTTCCATGAATCAATCATCTCTGACACCTAAGACATCAGAGGAATAACATAACGAATGTCTGCTCCCTTCATTATTTTGTTTTGTATTAATGAAACCATATAATGAAATGTGCAGAGTTTTTCGCTTGTTGACCTTGATTGATCGATCTTTTTATAGCTTGCTTTCAATCATGGACTGCCTCAAACACTGTTGTCTACAAAAGACTTTTAAAAACAGATAAATATCCAGGTTTTAAAACCCTGACTTAGTCCTCCTAATATATGGCATTTTGCAAAACCACAAGTGACTCTTGTTAGACATTCACAGTCTCTGACAAGGAAACACCCAAACTCAAAGCAAAATATAATAGAAGGACAAGTAAACAGGCCCTTCCCTGGTTCTAGAGCCACTATAGTGTTGTCATTTACAAGTGTTTCTTTCTCTTCAAATTTCAGACTCTCTCACTGAAGCAAAAGGGGTGTGTGTAAATCAGTTTGTTTGCAGACAATGTCTACATTGAACAAGGAATGCTTTTTTTAATTTTTAAATGTTTTGGGGCGCCTGGGTGGCGCAGTCGGTTAAGCGTCCGACTTCAGCCAGGTCACGATCTCGCGGTCCGTGAGTTCGAGCCCCGCGTCGGGCTCTGGGCTGATGGCTCAGAGCCTGGAGCCTGTTTCCGATTCTGTGTCTCCCTCTCTCTCTGCCCCTCCCCCATTCATGCTCTGTCTCTCTCTATCCCAAAAATAAATAAACGTTGAAAAAAAATTTTTTTAATGTTTTTAACATTTATTCATTTTTAAGAGACAGGGCATGAGTTGGGGAGGGGCAAAGAGAGAGAGAGAGACAGACAGAATCTGAAGTAGACTCCAGGCTCTGAGCTGTCAGCACAGCACCTGACGCAGGGCTCAAACTCATGGACCACAATATCATGACCTGAGCTGAAGTCAGATGCTTAACTGACTGTGCCACTCAGGCGCCCCAAGAAATGCTTCTTTAATTAAAATTAAAATTTTAACATTAGTACAAATTTTAGCAAACATTTCCTAAAATGTATTGATAACATAAATCAACTGTTGCTTTCTCTGAGACATAGAGAGTGGAGTGTGGGAAGTCTCTTGAGACATGAAAAATATTTACCAAACACCCATTCATTCCAGTAACCAGTAAGGAAATTTATCAATTGTATTCTCTTTGAAATATATCTTGAATTTGGAGGCTGTCTTTCTATTCTCACTCCCATTACTCTTTTCTAGGCCACCATCATCTGCTTAAAAAACAAAACACAAAAGCCTACCAGCAAACAGTCTTCTGACTCCATTCTCCACTCCAATCTCTACACAGTAGCCAGAGTGATCTTCCAAAAATATAAGTCTATTCATGTCACTGCTCCTCTGCCATCTCCCCAAAATAATTCCATAGGTTTCAGTAATCTCAGGCCAGAGGATAAGGTCATTAACATGACTCCCCAGACACGTGATTTTTCTTCTGCTTACCTTCGCAGTATCATCTTCCCATATCCAGACCTCACGATATTGGCCCATACTTCTGGGCCCTTAGTTGACTATTCCCTTAAGCAGTTCTCCCTTCCTCGCCCCTTCCAATTGGTAAAACCATGTTCCTGTGTGGGTCACCTGGGTAGCTCAGTTGGTTGAGCTTCATACCCTTGAATTCAGCTGAGGTCATGATTTTGCCATTCATGGGTTGGAGCCCCACATCAGGGTCTGCACTAACAATGCAGAGCCTGCTTGGGATTCTCTCTCTCTCTCTGTCTCTTTCAATAGATAAACTAAAACAACAAAAACAAAAACAAACAAAAAAAAAACCACAGAACTCTGTTCATGTGACCTTTTAGGTCTCTGTTTTGATGTTGCTTCCCCTTAGAAGTTCTTCCCATACCACCCCCATTAAGACTAAAATAGAGACTCCTCTTGTCTGAACTCACCACATGCTCACTTCCTCCAACATAGCCCTTATCACATTGCATTATCACTGCCTGTTTCTTGATTCATATTTCTGCACACGTACACCCCCATTAGGTTAGGAACTTCATGCAGATAGGGACCACGTCTGTGCTGTTTCACTAGTTTTACTTCAGAACAAACAGAGCCCTGGGTTAGCATCAGATACCTACCTGCATTTGACTCTGAGGTTTGGAATTTGCTCTCATCATAGACTGTTTACTTAACTTCCCAGAGCTCAGTTTTCTTGTTCATAAAATGGGAATAATAATATCTACTCACAGACATATGACGTTTTCTTATAAAAACACATAGTGTAGCTCAGGGTGGTATAACAAAATACTAGAGACTGTGTGGGTCAAACAACATTTACTTCTCACATTTCTAGGTCTGAGAAGTCCAAGATCAAGGTGCTGACATATTCATTTCCAGGCAAGAACTCTCTTCCTGACCTGCAGACTGCTGTGTCCTCACAGGGCAGAGAGAGAAAGAGAGAGCTCTGATCACTTCTTCTTCTTACAAAAGCACTCATCCCATCATCAGGGGCTCACCCTCAAGTCATCATTTAAACCTAATTATCTCCCAAAAGCTCCACCTCCAAATACCATCACAGGGTGGGGGGCGGGGGAGGAGGGCAGTTCAACATATAAATTTGGGTGGCGGGGGAGGGGGAGTTACAAACATTCAGTCCACAGCAATACATACGTTTATTGTGAAAGCATTCAGCACAGTATATGGCAAATCAATGTTTCCTTCTTTCCATCCTCTTGGAGTCCAACTAGTGGGTGAACTGGAAAAAAATCTGCTTTTCAGCTGAATGTTGCTTGGAGAGGAGAGTCCTACAGAAAATAGACTGGTGCCATCACTCTCCCTGTATCCAGGAGATGCTCTTTTCCATGTAAAATGAGCACTCAGTCATAGCTCAACTCCTCGTTCTTTCACTGGAACTGAATTAGATTCCAAATGGTTATCAGGTGGATTCTTAACAAGACCTTATGGCTTCTCGTTCCTAATGCCTAACAAACACATTGCCGGACACACAGTGGTGCTGAATAAATACCTGTAGGATAGATAGATGGTTGAGTTTCTATAACCAGTTCATTGCATTTTTTTACACACTATGGAAAAAAATATTTTATGTTGGATATTTCTGTACCAGTGAACATTACTTTCAGAAATGAGAGTCTAGGAACAGCTAACAGAGAAGGGATTGTTCCAGTGTTACATAGAAAGCAAGGGTAAAATCTCCTAAAGTTGACATTTAACTGAGCCTAGACCATTAAAAAGAGATATTGCAATTTCTTTCACAGAACACAATTTTTAGGACAAAAAAATGCAACCAGTGGAAATGGCTATAATTAGCAAGGATAACTTTTCTTTCTTTCCCTGTTTATTCCCTATCTGATATCTGCATTTACAAAAGTCTTGGCCATTGCTCAGAGCAAGACTCATTCACACCTGGAGATTCTTTGTATTTGGCTTGTTTCCCTCATCCCAGAGCACATTATGTTTTCATGATATTTTACGTTCAAAGTATGAGAGTGTATCCAATCCATCGGAGGAGGTCCATCCATGTTCCTTGGATTCTTTAACTTGCAAGGGCATGTTAGCCTAACTTCTAATGGCCGGCACCTAGTGAGGAAGTATGGCCCAAATTTCATCCCTGACCTGGATAATTCTGTGGCCTTTTCCAGAGCTCCCCTGGGGATTAAGGTCCAATTGTGCAAGTGTGGTTGCTTGGCCTCCCTGGTGTGTTCCCTGCCTGGTCTCTTCCTCCTCCTCCATACACTACATGTGTTCCTAGAACCTCCCAAAAAGTTGCCTGCACTTGAACCCCTGAATCAGGGTCTGACTCTGTGGGTACCCAAAGACAAGGCAGAAGAAAAGAGGTATCAGGAACACACTATGCAGAGCCTTTGTGGCTGCGTCACGGAGCATTGCTTCCTCAACCATTATTCCCCTCCTGTCAGGATTCCTTCTAGCTAAGACATTTGTGGGGAAGGAATGCCACCAAAATTGATTGTAATTCCACAGGACTCAAATTCAGTGTCTGCAGATGGTGTGGTGCCTCTACTAGATGGTGGGAGTGAGAGAAGCCAGAACCTCTTTTTGGTTTGTTTTCAGCTTCTGATGTAGCAACGCCTAATGTCATGACTGCACTACAGCCCTAGGTTCTTGTCCAGTCGAGATGGAAATTATAAAGTTGACAAGTAGGTTGGAGAACACTGCTTGCTGTCTACAGGCCCACCCAGCATGAAACCCAAATGGTCCCCTTCATTCCCTCTTTAGAACAAAACAACAACAATAAAACTGTCACATCAAGCCTTTTCCTTATTCCATAAACAGAAGAACATGATCCTCTTCTTGTGACACTCATCTTCTCCCTGACATTTATCCTTGTGGCCAGAAAAGAGGGCACATCTGTCCGAGGAGATTGCTCTATTCGCAGTAAGTATGCCCTCACTCATCCCAAATAATGGGCCACACTAGTAGTTTTAAAATGCCAGTCTGCATGTGGGTGCTACTTGTAATGAAGTCTTCACAAGTCCAATGGAAAAATATAGCAATAAAGACAATGCCAAGGGTTCTTCATGAGGTAAATGTGTTCAATTTAAAAAACTACCATCAGGGCACCTGAGTGGCTCAGTCCATTAAGTGTCCAACTTCACTTCAAGTCATGATCTTGTGGTTTGCAAGTTCCAGCCCTGCATCGAACTCTGTGATGACAGCTCAGAGCCTGGAGCCTGCTTCTGATTCTGTGTCTCCCTCTCTCTCTACCCCTCTCCTGCTATCTCTCTCTCTCTCTCTCAGAAATAAATAAACATTAAAAAAAAATTTAACTACCATTTATCCTCATGTTTTATGTCTCTTCCTTTTGGGCTATCAAAAATTTTTTATACAATATGATCGAAGTTTATTACTTTTTGTTATTTGGTCATGTATCATTTTTGAAATTTTACTAATACATGAAATCTATGAGTTTAGAAACTAGTAGCCCACAGACGTATCTTAAGACAAAGTTGCAGAGCAAAGTTTGCCCATGGTGAATTCCTTCCCAGAAAGCTTACTCTTCAAGACTGCTTTGGATTTCCCTGGGGTTCCTCTGAAGACTGTACCCTGCCTCTTTGCAACTCCCATTGAGAATCCAATTGAATTTTTCAAGTAATATTTGTTAATTATCTACTAAGTTTCAGGTATAAGCAGGAATAACATCATTCTCCTGTCCTCAAGATGCCCATAACTTAATGAGGGAGACAGAGCCCTATAAAATAAACCATAAGAGAATCTTAAGAACTATCCTAGAGAAATATTTATATGGCTAGAGAAAAGAGAATCCCTGTATTGGGGAAAACCTACTTCTCAAAGGGTAGTGGTGCTCTGGTTTCTGGGTAAGATTCCCTGGGGAGAAAGGAAATCACGTTCCAACAAAAAGTTACAACACATTTTGAGAGGGATTTGTATCCCTGGAATAAGCCTGCAGGCATAAACGGATGCACATGTTTATTTACACATACACATCTCTATGTGACTATTTGATAAGGAAGATATCCAGGCTAAGAAAAGTCTACTTGGACAAATATGGGTGGCTATTCTTTTCCATGCACATAGCTTACAGTGTTTAGGGAAATGTTCAGCTATAATTGGTGTAGTTAGCAAAGAGGATAGCATTCAAGTGACTGTAGACTTACAATAACGGGGAAAAGTCACAAACCCAACCATATGTTACTCTCACAGAAAAAAAAAGTCATATCAGAGGGGCTTCCATAGGACTTGGCAAGTTTTAAGACAGGTGTTAATGTTCAGGCAATAGTAAAAAAAAATAATAAACAAAAATTAAAAATCAATAAATCTAGTATGTTTTTAATATCTGGGTGCAAATCAGTGCCTGTGCAGGATTAGGAGTATAAAGGTACCTCGCTGTCCATGTTGGTTCATTTGTTCCTGCTCAGTTTTTAGTCCCAGAAAATGTTGAAGGGAAATGCAGTACATAATCTCTAACTTGTGTGTACTAGCTTAATAAAACCAGTTAGTTCATTCTTTGAGTACCTTTTAATTGGATCCATGAAGTTCAGTGTGTTGTGGAAAATTTGATTCTACTGGGCTTCAAGAAAATATTTCTGTCCTACAAATGGCAAATGAATGTATGAGAAAAAAAAGTACTTAACCTCACCAGTTATCAAAGAATGCAAGTTAAAACAGAGAATAAAATATTTTACCTATCAAAGAAGGATGAAGATGTTACTGTCTGCTGTTTATGAAGGTGTGGGAAAAGAATGGTCCCCTATATTCCTAGTGAGATTGAAAATTGTTCCAACCCACCAGGAGGGCATTTTGGAAATATGCATCAAAAGTCTCAAAAAACATACACATCCTTTGACAAAGCAAATGTACTTGTTGGAATTTGTCCTAAGGAAATAAATGGACATGTGCTGAAATGGGAAATAATTTAAACATTCAGTACAAGGATATTGTATTCAAATATTATGGTGCATCTGTAAAATAGAATGCAATGCAGTCTTTAAAAATGCAGATGCTAGTCTATATTTGGTGATGTGAAAATATACTCATGATAAATGTATGTAAAAAAAATAGGTTATAGAACAAATATAACTATGGTTCCATTTGAATAAAATATCAGTGTTACATTCCCAATAACCATATTCACAAAGAAAAGTTTGAAGAGATATAAATCAAAATATTATCCATAGCTATATCATTATAAGGATTATTAGTGATTTAACTTTTTAAATACAATTTATTGTTAAGTTAGCTAACATACAGTGTGTACAGTGTGCTCTTGGCTTTGGGAGTAGCTTCCCATGATTCATCGCTTACATCAATACCCAGTGCTCATCCCAACAAGTGCCCTCCTCAATGCCCATCACCAATTTTCCCCTCCCAAGCCCCCTGTCAACACTCAGTTTGTTCTTTGTGTTTAAGAGTCTTTTGTGGTTTGCCACCCTCTCTGTCTGTAACTATTTTTCCCCTTCTCTTCCCCAATGGTCTTCTGTTAAGTTTCTCAAATTACACATACGAGTGAAAAAATATGATATATTTCTCCTATTCCCCTTAGCCTAATACCCTCCAGTTCTATCCACGTTGTTGCAAATGGCAAGATTTCATTCTTTTTCATTGCCGAGTAGTATTCCATTGTGTGTGTGTGTGTGTGTGTACCCCATCTTCTTTTTCCATTCATCAGTTGATGGACATTTGGGCTTTTTCCATAATTTGGCTATTGTTGATAGCACTGCTATAAACATTGGGGTACATGTGCCCCTGAATCAGCACGCCTGTATCCTTTGGATAAATTCCTAGTAGTGCTATTTCTGGGTCACAGGGTAATTCTATTTTTAATGTTTTGAGGAATTTCCACACTGTTTTCCAGAGTGGCCGCACCAGGTTGCATTCCCACCAACAGCACAAGAGGGTTCCCCTTTCTCCACAACATCTGTAAATAATCCAATGGAGAAATGGGCAGAAGACATGAATAGACACTTTTCCAAAGAAGATATCCATACAGCTAACAGACACATGAAAAGATGCTCAACATTGCTCATTATCAGGGAAATACAAATCAGAACCACAATGAGATACCACCTCATACCAGTCAGAGTGGCTAAAATTAACAACTCAGATGATTTAATTTTTAAATTTAAATATTTTTATTATAAATGTGCCAAATCACTGAGTTTCATACCTGAAAGAATGTAATATTGTGTGTCACCTATATTCAAAATTTATTTTTGGTGTTTAACACACTTACATGATAAGTGGTGATGGGAGAAATAGGCAGCCAGATGGGAGCTTACTGAAGGCAGAAGTAACACAGTAAAGTAGAAACAGGCAAGTGGGCTCAGCCCATTCCCAAATGAAACATAAAAAGTCACTTTCTCTCTTAGGTCCTCAGTTTCTTGTATGAAGTATGAAAGGGATTAGTAGATATTTTCTAATGGTATTCTAGACCATTTCAGGACCAGGAGATTTAGAATGGGTACCATGATATTTGAATACCAAGAAAGACTCCACCCTTGAATTGTAACTACCAGCAAAAAAGCCAGAAGATTCATCACAAAGATAGCTTTAGGATTTACTTTCTCTTTCACACAATGGCGTAGAGGATTGGAGGGATGGAGGGTGGTGGAAATAAAATCTCAGGTAGTAGGGGATGTTTTAAATGATCAATTTATATTAGGACTAAATCACTAATATTCTCATAGGTTTATTTTTTTTTTAATTTTTTGAATGTATATTTATTTTTGAGACAGAGAGAGACAGAGCATGAATGGGGGAGGGTCAGAGAGAGGGAGACACAGAATCCGAAACAGGCTCCAGGCTTTGAGCTGTCAGCACAGAGCCCAACGTGGGGCTTGAACTCACGGACCGCGAGATCATGACCTGAGCCGAAGTCGGACGCTCAACCGACTGAGCCACCCAGGCGCCTCACTCATAGGTTTATTTCTGTCTGGGCTAGTCAACTGAACTCTTGGGTGCATGGTGTTGATGGGACTAAGGATCTGGGTGAAAATCCTGGTGAGTCTATTCAAGCCCATACCAGCCATTTTTAAAATACATACAGTTTGGGGACATCTGGGTGGCTTAGTCAGTTAAGCATCCAACTTCAACTCAGATTATGATCTAACGGTTCATGGGTTCAAGCCCCGCATCGGGCTCTGTGTTGACAACTCAGAGCCTGGAGCCTGCTTCAGAGTCTGTGTCTTCCTCCCTCTCTTATCCTCCCCCCACTCATGCTCTCTCTCTCTCAGAAATGAATAAAAACATTAAAAAATTTTTTTAGTACATACAGTTGGTCACAGGGAGGGAAAAGGGCTGATTCCATGCAACGTAGGACTTTTATTGGAAAATTAAATACTCAGTGTCTTCATCACCCGTGTAAAGGACTATCTCAAACTATACCAGTAGCCAAACAAGGCTTTGTAGGTTGTCACCATTTCCTCTACTGACTTGGGAGTCACTGACCTACAATGAAAAAGGATCTTAGGAGGACTAAGGTCAAGTCATACAGAAGAGAACTATTAACTTTTGGAGTAGTGTTTGTTAACTTAGTGAAGCCTGAGAGAAGCTGAAGACATTCAGCCTTACTCATCTTCGAAGTCCTTACAATGCAGCTTCTTATTTCCTCTGAGTATCTTCCCCTCCTCCTATAGAATTTGAATCCAGCTGATGCCAACATACTTTTCTGCTACAGATTTGTCTCATTTCTTCATATCTTATCTCATTCTTATCTCATGAATCCAGCATGTTTATTGCCCATTTCTGTGTGAGGGGTGTATACTCCTCCTGACCACCTACCCTAGGCCATCCATATATTTTTCATCCATTCATTGAGACTGAGATAAAGCCCTACCTATGGGAGGAATGCCTATAGACCTCTTTGGTTTCCATCCATTCTCCTCTGTCTCAATATGTTTTCATACATACTGTGTAAATGTCCAATCGTATTCTGCCTCAACATCCCTGATATGTTTCATTTGTGTCAGTTTTATGGCTCTAGATTGAAAGCTTCTTTAGGGTAAAGACCAGGTGCCATAGTTTTCTGTGTTCCCCAAGATATTTAATAAACATTCCATAAATCTCTCTTAATGGGTAATTAAATTGATGGTAAATAAATATTCATGAGCTAGTAAGGAACCCTATGTGAATAAGTCATCAGGCCTAAAAGAAAATCAAAACCTTCAATCCTATTAAGAGATGCTCATTGGTTGTTTGGGACATATTGTGACAGCATGTAAACCAAGAGTGGAATGTGGGAGTGGACCTGCTACAGGAGCATCAGGTGCCCTCCAGGTAGGGAGGGTGGGAAACGCCTTGGAAAATGTAGTCAGAATGATACAAACTTGAGGGAGGGACCATTAGACATTTCACTCTAGCAATTTCTCAGATTGTCAAGTCTCCTCTATCCCATATGGAAAGGCAGAAGCTGACCCAGTTGATAAGCTAACTTGACTCTTTCCGTGTGGTGATTCTATTTCTGGCCAGGCCTGGCTGTTTACGTAAGTCCTTTCCTGTGGCTGCTAAAAGTAACTGCAAACGCAGTTGACCTTCCTCCAACCTGCTGATGAACATCTGCTAACGGATAGGCAATGGGGGCTGTGGCCACACATGCCCACAGTCCTCTGCCAGCCCCTGCTCATTAGCCCCGTTCACACTGACTAGGATTGAGCAGGGTAGGCAGAGTGACTGCTGGGTCTACTTTCTAGCTAATATCATTTGGAGTGAAGATATTTTTAACCTTGTTTGGTTTTCCAAGATGAGAAGCAGAGGGTGGTGGAGATACAGCGATGAATGCTTTGTGTGGTTATTGTGAATACAAACTTGAAACTTGCCTGGCACAGAAATGCTTTTAGATGACCCTGGCTATCCTTGCCAACCCAGGAATTCTGTGATAATAATGACAACAAACCCCCTTTCTCAAACTGATTCTAATTAAAACTTAGCACATAGCACAGTGGCTAGCACACTCTGTGTGCGTGTAGGTGCCTGTGTGTGTGTGTGTGTGTGTGTGTGGTATAAGCACACAAGAGAGAAAGAGGGTGATATTAACACATTTGGTCTTACAGTATAAAGCTGTTCATAATATTTTATTATTTGAAGAAAATCATGATAACGTTATAAGAAATTCTGCAAAAAAAGAGAAAATACTCAAAGAGTATACTCTAAAATTTAATATGTATGAATTAATACAGATTAATAAGTATGGATGCTTTGGATGTATGATCTCTTTCTGTGTTGATTCTTGTCTTATAAGCAAAATCAAAGTTAATTAGAAAAAAGAAAAAAAATCTTGTCAATTGGCTCTTTCCTGCCACATCTCTTCTTGGATCTGTGGCATCCACCTTCTGATATCAGGACATCTGGTGCTCCTGCACACGACAGCTTGTTCCTGAACATGAACTGTGGCATGCCTGGGTTTCTGAGTCAGGCCACCCCACTACCTTTCTTCTACCCTCCTGAAGTTTTAGTACCTGAAAAAAGAAATAAAAGGTGACACTGGCCCGGCTGGTCTTGAAGTTAAATAGCGAGGCTTCTCCTCTCTTACTCTCGGACATATAAGCATCTTTCTAGGATCCTGCATATTTCAGCAAACAAAGGAGTTGGAACATTGTTTTCGTAATTTTCTACTTGTCTAATCCTGGAAGCTAAAGTGCATTTGCTTCTAAAATAAAGGGAAGGAATCAAAGGTCATGGGGTGATTGGCTTTTCTGCTCCATGAAAAGAATAAGGTGACACTGTGTGACATGTAACAGCAGGGCATTAGAAATGGTACAGGAGCATCCAATTGTAATTAACCTTTGGAGCTCCCTGCCCTGCGATGTTAGGGAGGCTAGTATCTTAGCTAGCTTTCAAGAATAGTTTTGGAATACGATGTGCATTCGAACCAGAGCCCACAGTTATACCAGGTGTGCTTACAATTATTAGCACTATCCATCTCCTCAGACATGGGCAGAGGATTTTTGGCTAGTGTTAAGAAAGCACTCTAACACTGATATATGCGACTTGGCTCAAAGCTTATTTGTTGGACAAAGCAAGGATGTGGTAGCAGCCAAAGTTACTTACATTGTTTAGCACTTTGCCATTCAGAAATTGCTCTCTCTTACACTTTCATGTAATTTCTATGACATGTTAGGCAGATTATTAATCTTCTTATTGCCCAGATATGAAACCCAAAGCTCAGAGTGTTTAAACTGACCTGCCCAGTATCACACAGCTTGTGAATGGTAGAGATCCAACTCTAAGATGTGTGGACTCTTAATCTCTGACCTCATCCTGTATGTTGGATAAATGACTACTTATAGGAATCACTCAGAGAGCTTTTAGAAAATAATAATTCAGGGGCACCAATCTCTCCCACACCTCCAATAGATTCATGTTTGACTGAGGCCTGAGATTTGTTATTGTTCCTAAGAGTTCCTCAGTTCACTTAAATATGCAGCCAAGGCTGTGATTCAACCTATTGGATGAAAATGATGCTCCACTCTGGTGTGTAATGCACAGAATAAGGTGATCCATTACACTAGGAACTTTTTTGTATTTCACAGAAGAATGAAGACTGATGTTTTCAGGCTGGTGCTGTGTTAGTTGAATAAGTAATTGCCCAGTTGGTATAATTTGACAACCAATGAAAGATACTCCCAATCTAAAATGGGCTTTCCTCTGTGCTTTTGTTGTGCCCGAAATAGTGAAGAACCAAAGGGCTAGCTGGTAGGCTCCTGTTGGGCCAGTATTAATCATTTAATGGCTAGCTTGTGGGCAGTTTGCAGAGGTCCCAGTGAAGGGATTGGATGGCCTAGGCAGCTGGGGGCCCTTGAGGATCTTAGAGCAGCAGGTTTTATTGCCCAACCAGTATAAAGGCATTCTTAAAATTTAATGATTATGGCCATATTAGTGTATATTGGAAGAATATCATCTTTAAATGTGTTCCCATCCCACTGTTGTTCTGCTGAATGTTTAATAACCAGTGGAAGGGCAGGAGTAGAAGCCCCGAGTTATAGTGTTTTCTACTTCCTATGGTGTAAAAACTCTCACCATGGCCAATTTTTAAGCTATCAACATGATGTCACTAAACAGGGAGCCAGGAAGAGACACCCAGTATCACACCATTATATTTATACCATACACAGATGATAAATATATAATCTAAGGGTGTAGATAATATATTGTAAAATGTAGTGAAACAATTAGGAAGTGATGAGATATTATCACCTTTTAAAATGTAATTTGTTTTATAAGTTTACATAATTTAATTTTTAATAAAGCCTGAGTTTAATAACCTGCTAATAAAATTCATGAAAATTTAACAATTAACTCTCAGGAGTCAGTACAATCTGACTCGGGCACACCACTGACCCACCCCCATCTAATCATTAGTGTCACTATTTGAGGGAAAGCTTGGAAGGTCTCTAATGAATAGCACATACACGAAGAGCAATACAATCACCCAATAGCCTCCATAAACAAGTTATAGCAGATTAATTTCTGAAAATGAATCGTTTTATAATGTCCTGGGAGAAAAGACAAATAGACAAGAAGCCGCAATATCCTTACAAAGAATATGGAGACAATATTAGGAAAACTCAGTAAGGCGCGTAAAATACAGTGACTAAAACATAGTAATCCCTAAAGAAGTGACAGTCACTTTTACTTTTTTTGGAGTGGACAAGAAAATTAACATTTAGTGCACATTTAACCTTTTTTAGGTACTATGTCAACTCTTCTGAAGGCTAATGCGGTAATAAGAAAAATGTAAATGGAATATAAGAATTACAAGATTAAAAACTAGTCTTTGCCCTATCCATAGGTTATAAGTTAGACAAACAGAGCAGTAACTACGTGTAGCACCCAGTGGGAAAGAAAAAGTCACGGAACGGACAGTGGACTGTTATAACACAAGGGTAAGCCACAGCTGTCTGGTAGAGAGAGTAAGGATGAATATATAGAAGGGAAATAGTTACATCTTGAGTTGCATCTAAAATACTAAGGAGGAGTCCTGTGGGCATAACAGGTGCGCCTTTTGGTTATAAGACAAAATCAAACAAAACGAAGCTTTCACAAAGGCTCAGGAAAGCCTAGAAGTTATTTTAAAAGATCCTTTGATGGAGTCTAAGTTGTGTGATGGACAGGTATTGCAAATAAAATCTGAGAGAGAACCTTGCCAAGGAGTTGGGACGTGACCTTGTTGGCTATAGAGGTTTTTAGCAAGGCAATTACATTTTTAAATATACATTTTATTTTTTTAATGTTTATTTATTTTTCACAGAGCGTGAGCAGGGAAGGAACAAAGAGAGATTGGGACAGAGGATTGAAGCAGGCTCTGGGCTGACAGCGGTGAGCAAAATGCAGGGCTCAAACTCACGAACCATGAGATCATGACCTGAGCCGAAGTCGGACACTCTACTGAGTAAAACACCCAGGTGCCCGGGAAATATACATTTTAGACAACAATCTTGAAAGCAGTGTAGCCAATGTAGGTATTAAATTTGTTTGGTAGGTGTGGTGGGGAAAGACCCAGTTAGGCAACAATTTTAATTGTCCGGGTAATATATGGGAAAGACGGAAATTATTCCCTTTCTACCTCTCAAAGAAATAGAGCAAGAGCAGGCTGGAAAAAATATTTAGAGGATAAAATCAATAAGATTCAGTGACTGATGGGTGTGAGTGGGCAGAGAGAGAGGAACAGAAGATGAGTCAGAGGTTTCTAAGTTGGGTAATGCAGTAGATTGTGATGATATTATCTGAAACAAGGAACACAGCAGAAGTAACACGTTTTCAGAAATACAGTATGAAAAAGCCCAGTGTGAAACCTCTAAACTCAGTGAGTACAAACACCTAGATTATTTCTCTTTCATCTCCTACTTTGCTTTGTGATCTAGTGATTTTTTTTTTCTTTACTCCAGGTCAAGATAGGCAAACAAAATGATGCATTTAAAGCGCTGGAGAAAAAAAACAATGTATGAGAATATGTGCAAATATGAATCCTCATTACCATTTATTCAACAAAAATATATTACGTCATAATCTAGGACTCTAGGAGCCTGTACCAGAGGGCTCCTAAGTGTAACATTTTCTCCTGAGAAGCAGCTGGGGCAGGGGACATAGAGGGGCTGAATTACAAAGTAGTCTCCGGAAAAGTATTAGAAAAATATTTACAAGGACCGGAACGGAGGACAGGGAATCAGAATCTGCTTTGTGTGGCACATTGTGGCCAGGGTGGCCACAGAGAGGCAGGCAGGAAGGTCGGGAAATACCTAAAAACAAAGTTACTCTATTAGATCAGGACATCATGTGGACTTGTCAGGAGCAGAGGTCTAGGCTGGGATATGAACCAAGGGACATGGCCAAGAACAGGCAGGAAAGGAGGAAGTAGGAACCTAGGTAGAACAGACTTGGAGGATGAACTCACTAACAGAAGTCAAGCTAAGGTTATCAGAAACTCACAGAAATGGTGGGCAAAAGAACAGTTCTTCTGAGATCAGAAAGATTATTCTCCCAAAGGTAGTTCTCAGTGCTCATGCCTCTCTTTTTAGCAGAATGAGATCCCCTGAGATGCTCCACTCAGTCCTACTGAGCAACGATCTTCAGAGGGCTCTGTTTCTAGAGGGGCAGAGGCTTTTCCTCTCGTTCAGGGGTTTTATTGGGTGCAACAAATCACGTTGGGGATAGGTGGACTCTCTGGGTTGATCAAGTCACATGTACTGAATTTATTTCCCGATGCTGGGCCAGGAATCCTGGCACTTGGGTTTTTGTTCTAGACTCTGATGCCAATTAAAGTAATGGCACCAAGTGGGGGTTATAGCCCTAGCAAATTGTCTCTACTGCAGGGGGCTTGCTACAGGTGGCAATCAAAGAAAATTTAAAGCAAAGGTCTTTTCCAATTTTTGAAGGAGTTTGGGTGACTACTAACAATATTCTACCCCCCCAAATATATCACATTTTTAAGGATTAAGAAAATTAATCAAATACTAATCAATCTTGAGAGTTAATCAACTAAATTAAGGCTCTGCGGGGACCAGCCTCCCAGCACCGACCCTGAACAAAGCACTTCCCCTCCCTGAGTCTCAGGCACAGTTGTTTAGAAAATGAAGACATTGTGTCAAAGCATCCCTGAATATCCTTCCAGTTGGTTTAAGGAACGTAAATAAAGCTAGAAGGATTTGAAACGAAAGCAATTATATTTTGCTCCTTTAATTCTACCTATATATGCTGAACACATGGCCTTATGTTGGAAGAGATGTTAAATCTCACAAATTAAGAGAAAAGAGCCAGCATTTTTGTGGCAGGATAAAGAGTCATATCTGAAAAGAGAAGTCCTCCTCCAGCCCTGGCGCACTTGTGGTTCCTTGAAAGACAGCTCCCGCAGCACATATGCTGCCTTCAACAATAAACGCTCTGTGCCAGAATGCCACAAGGAACAGTGATTTCTCACTCACCCAGTGTCTTCCCAGGAACACGAGAAAGAACACAAGAGGCAATGACCGGAACAAAGGTGACTTGGTTTCTTTGTCAGTTACGATGCGTTTGCTCTTAGAGCCCTTGGTCAGCATGGGCACTGTCACGTCCTGAAACGGCAGCCTGGCACCACCAGGCACTCGGCCTTCCCTCCAGTAACATCCTGGAGGGTGGGCCTCCCACCGTGGCCTGTAATGCTGCAGACACGTGGATAAGGCACTTCAAACCAGCAAAAACCAAGCAAACAAAAGTGTTCAAAACACTCATACTTTCTTTGTTCTCAGTAAACACTATGGCTGGGTAAAATAAGAAAACAAGTTAGGTGCACCTGGGTGGCTTAGTCAGTTGAGCGTCCAACTTCGACTCATGTTATCATCTCGGGGTTCATGAGTTTGAGCCCCGCGTTAGGCTCTGTGCTGACAGCTTAGAGCCTGGAGCCTGCTTTGCAATCTGTGTCTCTTCTCTCTGCCCCTCCCCCACTCATGCTCTGTCTCTCAAAAAATAAACATTAAAAAAAAAGAAGAAAAGAAAACAAGTTAGCAAATTTCACTCTTAAGAAAAAATCATATGTACTTTCTATGTACTATAGGGGTACTTAGTCCTTTACTAAAGTATTACCCAATATGGTAGCCATGGGAGCCCATGTGGTGATATAAATTTACATTAGTTAACAGTAAATAAAATTAACACTTCAGTTCTTCTGTCACACTGACGCATTTTTGGTGCTCAGTAGCCACATGTGAGGAGTAGTCACCACCCTGAATAGCACAGATGATAAAGCATCTCCATCATCTCAGAAAATTCTACTGGCCACAGCTGGTCTAAAAAGCTGACTAGGTCAAAGAACAACAACCCATGAAACAACGAGTCTGCCTCCCCTGTCACTGTTTACTAGGACAAAATTTTAGTTCGTTGGCTGAATTTTTATTGGTTGGCTAATCCTCTACCTCTTCTGTTTTCTTTAGCTTTGGTACTTTACCTCACAGCTTACGTTCAGCTGTTAAGTAATCAAAGTCCCAGCATTAAAACATAAGGACAGCACTTCTTCCATGTCGGGAGCTCCTCCTGGTCTGCCAGACAACCCAGTTCACTCCCAGTTTATGCCCAGGAAGCTCCACAGCCCAGTGCTTGACTTTGTGGGTCTGTACGCCGAGGCCTCACCTCAGTCTTTCTTTCTGGGAGCAAACCAAGTCATCTGCTCTCCCTGTCTCCAACACCCACTCTTTAATTACCTCCCTCAGGTTTTCACTGAATGAGTGACTCAGCAGAATGACTTTTTAAACGAGCTTTCATATTTAGCAATTCATCCCACATGCAAACTGGGACTGGAGCTGATTTCTTAAGTAAACACACCGAGATTTTTATATCAAATTAGTGTTTTTTATTCCAAATAATCACCCTGGCAGGTAACATACTTCTGCCAATCGGGCAGCCATTGCTCAAGTCACAGCTAGAATATTTCTCAGGGAATTGGCTAAGGTATGTGCAAGTGTAAAATGGAATTGTTTTTGAGGGGGGATATGGCTACCTTCCTGCCTCCATGTCCTTAGGATGTCTCCTTGAAAACTGAGAGGTCACAGAACTTTGGATTTTATAAAGCAAGGTCACAGGTCTATTGAGTCTTCCAAGTATAAACACATAGCTCCAAAATTAAGAGTCTCTCGGGGCGCCTGCCTGGCTCAGTCGGTTAAGCATCCGACTTCGGCTCAGGTTATAATCTCGCGATTCGTGGGTTTGAGCCCCGCATCGGGCTCTGTGCTGACAGCTCAGAGCCTGGAGCCTGCCTCCGATTCTGTGTCTCCCTCTCTCTCTGCCCCTCCCCCACTCGTGCTCTGTCTCCCTCTGTCTCAAAAATAAATAAACATTTAAAAAAATTTTTTAAAAAGTCTCTCATGAGGCACATAGGAGACAATCACAAGGTATATTTGTCTGCCTTTCATAAAGGTGAGATATTTTAGCTATTCTTTTTACTATACAAATTTGTGAGCTTTTCTGTCCAGACCTCATGGGCACTTCTATGCTGCCTTACATACATGTAAATCTGATAATGTTTACCTTGTAATAAATACTTTCTCCTTGTAGTTACAAAGGGGTCTTCTGTTGGCAGGATTGCATTTGCTGTGGACTGAATGTTTATGGTCCTCCTCCCCAAAATTCATATGCTGAAATACAGTCCACAAGATGATGGTATTATGAGATGGGGCCTTTGGGAGGTGATGAGGTCACGAAGGAGGAGCCCTTATGAATGGATTAGTGCTCTTATAAGAAAAGACACAGGAAGATGATCTCTCTCTCCACCACATGAGGAGAGGAGAAGACAGCCATCTGCAAGCCAGGAATCAGACTCTCACCAGACACCAGAATCTGGACTTCTCAGCCTCCAGAACTATAAGAAATAAACGTCTGTTATGGAAGCCACCCAGTCTATGAAACTGAGCTGAGAGACTATTATTTCTCTAATACATGTGATACATACATTTAAGTATTTTAAACTTGTACGTTCACAGGCCAATAGGATTCTTGGAACCCCTTCAGAATCCATCTGGAATTTGTGTCGTAAAAAGATTGACCCTTGACAGTACCATGTCTCTCTCTGGGCGCAGGCCTGAAGGATTAATTTGGTGCCATTTGCTTAGCCCTCTTCGGTGGGATAGCACCGTTTGGGTGCAGAGCATTCCCCAGAGCTACTTGTTGAATATTGCTGGAAAGGAAAGTTCTCTCAAGATAAAACATCGCCGTTGGTCCTTCTCTGGTCTCCATGAAGGTACCAAGCATGTGAGTTCATCCGGGTGATCCTGAGGTAGGTAATGTAGTCAGGCAGAAACAAAAACCCAACACCCCACCAGAAATTTGGAAACTCGGGTTCTTGAGACGGCTTCTTTGCCAACAAACAGGATGTTCTGAGCAAGGCTCACATGCTCCCGGTACCCCAGCCTATGTGTCTGAAAAATGAGGGAAATGACCCCCAGGATCATTCTACCTCAATACTACCATGACAAGATTCAGGCTTGGTTCCTTTAGGACAGTGTCTTCCCAATTTGATAGATCCCAAGATTTATCTGGGACACGGGTTTAAAAAAAAATACAGATTATTGGGGCTCCTGGATGGTTCAGTCAGTTGAGCATCTGACTTCAACTCAGGTCATGATCTCATGGTTTGTGGGTGCGAGCCCTACATCAGGCTCTGTGCTGACAGTTCAGAGCCTGGAGCCTGACTCACATTCTGTGTCTCTCGCTCTGCCCCTCCCCACTTGTGTTCTGTCTCTCTCTCTCTCTCTCTCAAAAATAAATAAGTAAACATTTTTTGAAAAATACAAATTGTTGATCTTTATCCTATGTTCAGAGGACAAGCCAAGGAAACTGAATTTTTAACTAGAGACTCAGGTGACATTGCTATAGAACATAATGAGTCATAAGTCACCCCAAGTCCCCACTGTCCTACCCAGTTTTGATCTAATTTCAGAATAGAAAGTGGAAAATTGTGTCTGTATTCCTGTTTTGCAAATATATACCTGGATATGAGTATTTTAGCACCTAAACAGCATGACCATTTTGCTTATTGTTATTTTTCTATTGAATAGAGTAGTGAATCTCTAAATTGGTCCAGGGGTTTTGTTAAAACTGTTTTCATTTTAGATGAGAAAAAAAAAATGTGGTTTGCAAGCACCTTGAATTTGTCTGCCTCTAATGCAAATATATAATTTTTTTTTATTTCCCCAGAAGAAAGGAATGAGGAGGAAGCTATAAAGGAAAGGAAATGGAACACAAATCTAGCTGCAAAATAACTTCTGTTACCCATGATCTCTGGAATGCCATAATAGACTATCGAATGGGTGCCAATCAAGTGGATTATGTGTGCCCCCTTTCCGACACTAAATGATGGCTCACTAGTTCTGTCTCTAGATGTGAGAGCTGTCAGGACCTTTGCAACACAGGCTTAGAGGAGAGAAAGGAAAGCAGGAAGAGACAGGACTGGGAAACCAACACAGCTCTGGCTCACTATTGTGGCAGCAGTCAACGAGTGGTCAATATCAGGATGTGCAGGGGTCTGGCCAATCTGGGCTCCAACTTAGCCGGGAGCTGAACCCAGTGAGGACCTGGACATAGACTATAGGATAATATAATTTCCCAGACAGTGACAAGAGTAGGCATTAAGATCCTATAGCAGACTTCAAGGGCTCTTTCTAACTTGGAACACACATGTGCAATGCACACATATACTTTTCTCTGCCTAAAGTGATACATCCACTCCCTATACCCTTTAGGGTACTAAGTGAGCTTTTGAAAAGAGAGAAATGAATCTAGCTCTCATAGAGGGAGATATTGTGGAGGCAGCTCAATTAAAGATTTTTTTGAAAAGGAATGAAATGTCCAGACCTTTGGATGACACAAATAATCTTACCTGTTTAGGAACTCCGTGCTCACAAATTACTCCCAGATTTTAATTGGTGCCTGAAATACAACCAATATCTGACCTTACTACTCTCTCTCTTTGCTCTCTAAAGATTTGGGAAATATTTGAATCATATGCTCAAACGGACCAATTAATATATGGCCAAGAGGTAGTTTGAAAGGCAACAAAGAACTGGCCCATAGAACTGGACTGCATAAGAAATTGACTGAAGTTGCAGGAGGTCACCTCAGCAGAGGAATGTGGTGTCTGACTGCCCTTTCGTGGTCATGTTCTGGAAGGTAAGAGCTGGACCCGTAGTTCGTGTAAGGTGGTAGTAGATAAAGAGATGTCCAGGGAGGCACTGATAGCTGACTCAGCCACAGCTAGGACAGCACTTCTGCTGATACATAGAGTATTACTGTAGAAACATTTTATATCCTTCTGGTTAAATATGATAAATCTTCTCTTGTTAAGTGGTAAGTAGTTTGCTTTTGGCATAGCTTTAAAGGGAAAAAGTTAACACCTGTGATCCATGGAGAAAGAAGAAATTGGTCCAACAGTAATTTCCAGATACTACATTCTAAGTGTGGCAGTCAGTAGATGAGGGGAGAACCCTGTGTTCTAGATAAAGACCGCTCTGCAGCCCCTAGGTGGGGACAGAATGGCAAAATCCAAGCCAGGTACTGAAGGCATGAGGTGCAAGAACTAGCCTTGGGAGAAGGGGCTGGTAAGAGCTAGACAGTACATTTAATTTCCATCTGGCTTCAGTTGATGGCAAAACTCAGTACAAGAAATACATACACACAAAACAGAGTCCAGTTATATAAACAGGATTGGGTTAAGGACTGAAGTAAAGGAACCTGCCGTTGTCCAAGGAGCACACCCAGGCCCAGGGCAGAAATCACCAGCAGGTGGAGCCATATGCATTGCTTTTTTAGTACCAGCCTTGGCAATATTGGCTCTTGGACTTGGTAGTTGAAAGCATCAGTACAACTGGGTAGATAGGGAAGGACCAAAAGAAGGCCTTTCAAGTGTCCAGGCTTGTTGCTTAAAGCTGTTACTGATAGCAACACTTTTCAGCCTTGCTCTAGTTATTTCCAAGGCCAAATCTGATTGAACACTACTCAAGTAGTGGTACAGCCAAGGGTGATAGTTATAGAAATGGTCATATCATAAATGAAGCATTTATTTTTCACAATGAAGCCATTGTTCATTTTTCAATTTCACCTCACATCATCATCAGTATTTTTACAAATGAATAAAGATGGTGAGATTCAGGCCAAGGGGTTCTTAAAAATCTGACATTCTAAATTATCAGTGGCTGAATATTAGACAATAGGCCAAAACCAGACAATTTGATGCCCAGAAGAGTTTCTATGCAATGACAGTACTGGCAAGTTAATAAAGCCATTGGTTAATATACAAATATAGTTGTTCTTATACCATTATGTATAACCTCAGATAAGAAATTCTACCAATTGTACCAATGGTATCTTATTCCATTTAAGAGGCAGCCCACAAATGGATGATATCAAGCTGCTTTCTAATATGCTCAGGACAATGTAACTCTAACCTCCTTAGTACCAGACTTTCTATTTCCCCAGTCCCCTGGTACTACTTTGTATAACATTTCTGGAGCTTTGAATTCCTGGCTTCAACCTACATGCAAATCCCTTCCCACAGGATCACAAGGAGAGAACTGGCTACTTGGAGATCATCTCATGATGCAGACACCCACCAGGTGCTACAGTACTGCAACTCAGGACTAGAAAGTAAGGTTTGCAAAATGGTAAACTGCCAGTTTCTTATAGTCTCATTCCTAAGTAGCTTTCCAAGAATAATGAAGACTTTATATTCCCACAAAATCTATACACACAAAAAAACCTTTATAATTGCTAAAAACTGAAACAAATGCCCAATGCATGAATAGATAGCCAAAATGTGGTATATCCATACAATGGAATACTACTAAGCAAAAAAGAAGAAATAAACTATTGATCACATAGCAACATGAACTACAAACATGTTATGTGAGTGGAAGAAGCAGATTCAAAAGGCTACAGTCTATATGATGCCATTTATTGGACCATCCTGAATAGGCAAAATTATAGGAACAAAACTGAGATCCTGGTTCCTAGGAATTGGAGGTGGAGGGAGGGACTGACACAAAATTTTAAGGAACATTTGAAGCGATGGAACTCTTACCTATCTTGGTGGTTAAATAACTATACGCATTTGTCAAAACTCACAGAACTGTATACCACAAGGAGTTAATTTTACTGTATGTTAAAAAATGAATGAAATAGAGAAAAGTTTAAAAATTTATCAAATTTCTGGTAAATGTGAAATTGTCAGCTTGGAAATTTAAATCAGGAGACATTTCCTCCTGTATCAATAATGCTCTGGTAAAGTGACCAAAGGTTAAGTTGCCTTTTTAAAGTCTCTACGCTAAAGAATCTTTGTTCAAGTTATTGAAATCTCAAGTTGAGAAGTTGGACCACTTCTCAGGATATCTCATAAGAGCCTCAGTGTCCTAGATGTAGTGAGGGACTGTGGAATATCTCCAACTGAGTATCAGAAGTCTCTGCCTCAATCTGCCTGGAACTGGCCCAGTCTGATTTCTACTAATTGAAGACCAAATGCATAAAGTCCCTGCATGTGTGAAAGCTTATCAAGAGCTTCTGATCCCTTATTATGAGTAATTTACAAATAAAAAAGTGTATCCTTCTTTGAAGTAAAAGAAGAAATAGGATTAGTCCCTGGTTCTTATTCTCAAAGTAACACAGCAACAAAAAAAAAGGCACCTAAGGCCTGCAAAGACTCAGACATTTGGAGGAAATGAATTCCAATCCAAATGCAATAGAAAGAAGCACAACATGATTTTTACACTCTGTATTTATATAATAAAAAACACAGAAGAAGATAAACATCCAAGGACATATTTCTTTGGGGGGAAGAACTTAAAGCCAAGGTTTCCCCAAAGGTAGCTTTCAAAATCTGAAGGATAGTTTTCCATCCAGTTGAAATAACCCCAGTCTACCCCACATTCTCAAATACTTCACTCTCAACCTTCTTCACCTGTGAAAGTCCTACTCATTCCTCAAGATTCAATTCCAAAGAAAGATGTACGTGCAACCTGAAAACTCTTTGGAATTAGGTTTCCTGATATTGTTCTGGAAACGTGGCGAAATGCAACTTCAGTAATTCTTAATTTTATATGTGAAATCAAAAGAACACTCTGAAATTGAAAGAATCCTACATCAGTGGTTCTCAAACTTTAGCATGCATTAGAATCAGGGAAAGGGCCTGTGAAAACACAGTTTACTGACAGGGATTAAAGACCTTCCACCCCCAGAGTTTCTGATTCAGTAGGTCTGAAATGGGACCTGAGAATTTGCATTTCTAACAAGCTCCCAGGAGATGTTGATGCTGCTAGTCTGAGGAACATGCTTTTAGAATCACTCACTGCCCTGCGTATTGCAAATGTCAAATAAGCTAATACATGTAAAAGTGTTTCATAAGGTATAAATTGCTATATTAGTGTAAGGGAGTCTTGTTTTTATTGTTACACTTGCACTGAATCGTTTAAGAAGGCTTCTCTGTCTCCCCCAACTAGATTACGGCAGTTTTTTCCTTTGAAAACCTATAATACTTTATACTTCTAATGCTGCCAGTAGTCTGCTTAGAATTGAAGTCATTTTTATTCTGTTTTTATTACACCAACTAGACTTCACTGAGATCATTGAGATCGTTCAGTCCCCTGCAGTGCACAGCAGACTGTCTTACACACAATGGGTATTCAGGGCAATGAGCTGCTGAACTGAGTTGAACATCCCTTATTATAAGAATACTGCTTCGCTTTCTGGTGGTTGTAATGAAAATACATCGGGAACATATTACAAAGCACCACAATAGATTACTTTCCTGAACTGGATGTCTAGGATCACATTGAAACTGATACCCTTATTGTCTATTTGAACAAATTATGGACATTGAATAAACTGCATACTGTACGTAAATGATAACTGCTACGTATAGGGTTTATGGGCATGCGTTTTAAAAGTTGGACGTAATTCTCTTGATCAATAGTGTAAATCTTCCAAGTATGAACTTTATTCCATGAGTGAATCTGTTTTCAACTTCATTGCTTCTTCCTGAGATGGAATCTGCTACAGGTAGAACAGTGACTTTGCTTCTATAGTAAAAGTGTAAAATTCCTACATAAATACACACAAGACTCCTGACTGTGGTGATGAGGGACCATGCTTGCCCACTGTGAAGAAACTAGACGTGCCCACTCTTAGGAAAGAACAAATAGAGCACGGATTTTAGGCTGTCAATGGCCACTAAGCATTAAGGTGTTAAATCATCCATTGTTCTTTGCATCTTAACAGCAAAGCCTCATTGATTCAAGGCAGAAGAATTGAGTCATATTGTGGAAATGCAGGCATTAGTGACCCCATGGGTGCATATGTGAAGGGATGGGAAGCCTTGCCCAACACCTTGAAATGATTCTCTTGTTGACAGTTACATACTTTACCTACATATAAAGTCAAACACTGTGGGGATTGGCAAAATGAAAAAATAAAATCATAAAAAGAACCTTTGCTCACTTATGACTCATTTGGTTGGCATTGTTCTTTAGATGTTATAACATATTCTCTAAAGGGGAAAGTCAAAATCTATGCTTGACTTATCTTGAGAGACTGCTGGGCCTCCAACAACTTCTAGGCAGGTAAATTTTGGCTATTTATTGCTGTAAAATAACCCATCCCAAAACAGTTTAAAATAACATCAATCTTATTTACTCTGACTTTGCAATACGGACAAGGCTCAGCAGGAATGGTTTGTCTGTGCTCATATGTGTAAACTGAGGCAGCTCCACTTCAAGGAGAGGCAGCTAGCTACTCACATGGCCAGCAAGTTGATGCTCAGTGTTGCCTGGGAGGTCGGCCAAGGTTGAGGTCAGTGGCCTTGACTCTTCTTTATATGAGCCTCTCTGCTTAGACTAACCTATAGCATGACAGCAGGGCCCAAAAGGGAGGAAGTAGAAGCTGCCAGTCCTATTAAAGCATCACTTTCTCCACATTCCATTGATTAAGAAACCATAGAACTAGTCCAGATTCAAGGAGAAATAACCCACACCTCTCAATAGGGACAGTGACAAAGAATGTGTGCCATCTTTAAACAACTACTGCAGGGGCGTCTGGGTGGCTCAGTTGGTAAGTGTCCAACTTCGGTTCAGGTCATGATCTCGTGGTTTGTGGGTTCGAGCCCCACGTTGGCCTCTGTGCTGGCAGCTCAGAGCCTGGAGCCTGCTTTGGAATCTGTGTCTCCCTCTCTCTCTGCTCCTCCCCAACTCACACTCTGTCTCTCTCTCAAGAATTTATTCTCTCAAGAATAAATAAACGTTAAAAAAATTTTTTTGAATAAAACATAAATTAAAAAAAACACAATTACTGCAGGTTTTACCTAAGACCAGACATTAAATCAGGGAAGAGGAAATCAATGCCTTCCTTAATCTTAAACCAAGATGGTGTTTGACATCAGTGCTTCTCAGTGTGTGGTCCCCAAACCAAAGCATCATCCAAGAACTTGTTAGAAATGCAAATTCTCAGGTCCTACCCCAGACTTAACTGAAGAAGAAAGTCTACATTATGTTAAGGTTGAATATTTTTCCCTCTCACTCTGAATTTTGCTAAACCAGTTGTTTAGATTGTTATGATGAAAATGGATTTAGTTGTAGTCAACAGCTATGTTTACTTAGAAGAGAGAATAACAAATGAAGCTGAAGATCTGGATTTACTTGAAGCAATACACAATGTTTACATACGGTTTAACGTTCTAAAAATATTTATTGGGGTTTCTACATAATAGATTTGTATCTCCATGGTGGTTAATCTTCAGTAAATATGTCTTTAGCATCACGTGGCTTTTACTTACTAGGCGCTGTCTTATTAAATTCCAATTAAATCCATACGTGAGAACGTTAATTTAAAGTGCTACCAGAAGGACTGATTACAACATCAATTACTGGCACGAAAAGAAAAAATGGCGCCTCCACTTGTTGGTACCCAAAGAAAAGCAATCAAAAAGTTGCATGGTCACCAAGCAATCTGTAAACAATCTTTCAGATTGTATCTGCTTAAAGAAAGATAAGAAAAGGAGGCCATGAAGCTCATGTATAATTTCAAGAAAAACTATAGTTATTATAATAAAAATCTGTCATTAAAATTCATAGCAACATGCATTATATAGATTTCTCTATCTACATACACACGCACACTTACTTACACACTACGCAGAGCATGACCATGGAGAGGAGATAGAAAAACTACAAAAAGCTGACACAGAGCCAAATAATACTTCATAGCCCTGAAATTTTAATACCCCTGAGATGCTCCCAGCTACACAGCCCAGTTGGATTTTAATAGATATAAGGAGAATCTTGGTCCACAATGGATGAAGAAAATGTTTTATTTATGTTTACTGTGCTCCTTTGAAGAGCAAGTGAAGCCTTGAATGCATTTGAGAAATATTTTATCCCAAAAAAAAAATTTTTTTTAAGTTGGTTCTTAAGAGACAAGTCATTTATCATCTGGACATTCAGTCTCTTTTCCAGGTAGTGTGAAGTATATTTGTTGTAGTTTAGTGTGATCTTTTCAAATAAAACTTCTCTAAGTCTCTTTACAGATTCCCTTAGGGAAGCTGACTGCCTCCTCTCCTCAGAGAGTGTAATATTTAATTTACTTAATAGCATAACTCAGAACTCAGAGCCAGGGTGTTCCTTCCATGAGGCTCAAAACACTAGTCCACGTTAAAGACAGATATTCAAACGTTATTCAGACGTTAAAGACAGATCTGAAAGGAGATACCACGTGAAATAGTGACTCTACTTACTCAGAGAAAATAGAAGTTCAGAGGCACTGAACTCCCCAACTTCCTTCTTCACATTTCCCAACAAAATCTTCTCCACTTTTTCCACCTTGTTCTCCTACCTCTTCTCTCAGATGAGAACAAGATTCTTGGCCCAAGGTGATTCTGGGCTCTCATTCCTTCCCTTCCAGACCCCTCTAAGACCTTCATTCAAAGGTCTTTTTTATGCTACTTCTCATCAGCCTTAGTGAGACGTCCCTAAGGGACTGGCACAGGCCCTCTAAATTTCCAGTTCACATGCAGAGCCCCAGGAAAGGAAGAAGAAGTGGCAGTTGGCAGTAAAGTGGGATATGAGGAATTCTGAGAAAGGCCAGGACAGTTTAGGGAACCTGGAGGCACTTGGGAAGATGAAAACACATTACGGGACCTGGAAATACACTAAAGGCAAATTAGCATAGGGGCAGCCATACCTTTGTGACCTTCGCCTGAAGTCTATAGGACTGTAAGTCTGGGTTCTGCAGCCTACTAACTGTGACCCTGAGTAAGTTACCCACCTCTCTAAATCTCTATTCTTCCCCTGGAAAATGGAGCTCATCATACTTTCCTCATTGGCATTGTAAAGACAAAAGGGGCTATGTAGGCACAGGGCCTTATAGAATGCCTGATGAGCTGTTGGGCTCCTTACATGTATTATTTTATGTCCTATGAATAAAAGTCCAAGAATACTGATGGAAGCAAATACTGTTCCTCCCCGAGTGGCACTGGGAGGAAACAACATGGCTGCAAATATGCAAAGCAGCCTGGTATCACCCACCTCCTTACCTCTCATTCATCTTGGAGGCTTAGGGGACACACAAGCCATCAGTTCTAACTGGGAAAGGCAAAGGATACACCCAGCAGGTGTTTAGCTCTTTGTTTTAATTTCAGGTTGTCTGCTTTAAACTGCCTCTGAAAGGTGGAGTATCCTGAATGATAAACTACAAATTAGGAATTCTATGAGTGAGGGTGCAGATTTTCCATTCTGCCTGTCCCATTTGAGGCTATCCCCTTCAGGCCTCCTGCCTGCTCTCAAAGCCCGCTGACATATGTTTTTTGTGTATAATACAGTGTAGGGAACAATAATGTAACATGATTCTTAACTAGCAGCTGCCTAAAGTGAGCATCATTATAGTTACTTGGTGCATAAAACCAAGCACGTGTCTTTTCCAGGTGGGGAGACCGAGGTAAGAAGGCAGGCAGAGAAAAGCAGCACAGAATAAATGAAGCCAACTTTGACTTTATTACTATAAACCTGGGTCACTATTTCTGCCTCATTTGCAAACTTGCCTGGGGGAACTCTGAGCTGCTCTGGGCTGGCCTCAGGGCCTCGTTTGCATAATCCCTCTGAACTTCAGGGGGCAGGCCTGTGGAAGGGACTGGGGTTTAGTCACAGTCCCTAATTCAGGCTAAAACCCCTTGGAAAGACGTGCTGGTTCCTGACCTGGGACTCTTTGGAGCTACTAAGATCCCCAAGCCCAGTGGCTCTCAGGACCTTGAGATGTGGAGTCTTGCTGCTGGGCTTCCTCCTGTCTTAGAAAACAGAAGGATTTCCAGTGAAAGAAAGGAAGCATTTTTGCTGGCAAGACTCCTCATGCACAGGGTGCTTGGAGACCCATGAAGTTAAAGACTTAGAGTAACAAGCCAGAGGCCTGACTGGCAGGAGAGAGAGTGTGGGAGAAAGCAACGGGTTCCTTCCTGGCGGCCACAGGAGGCACTGTAGCAGCACTGGACTTGGGGGGCTTTTTCCAAAGTGTATCCCAAATGGCAGACCCCTCATCTCCGCCCCACCCCAGAGGGACATCCGTAGCTGATGGTTCTCTTACCAGCATGGGCATCTCTTGGAAACTTGTTGGAAATGCATATTCTCTGGCCTTATCTAGCCCTGCTGAATCAGAAACCGGGGATGGGGCGCAGACATCGGTGCTCTAACAAGCCTTCCAGGTGATTTCCATGCTCTAGTTATCTCTCTGGGTGACGGGGAGTTGGGTTGACTTCCCTGTTTTCTCTCATAGGTAGTTGTCTGTAGAGAGCTCCTCCTCACAGCCAATGACTTGGTCCTCTGAAGTCACCATTAGATGAATGGTAGAACCCGCTCATGCCCTTACAGTCCTGGGCATCACTTCACCTGCCTCACCCCCAGGGCAGAGTTGAAACTTCACTGTGCAAAGACCAGGTAATTGTGCCAAACTCTTCTGGAGTGTCCCCCTGTGTGGATTGCAGCTCTTCTCCTCTCCTTCCCTTCCTGGAGGCCTCTCTGCTTTACTCCTCACTGATCAGATGTGCTGTCCATTCACCCATCCCTCTCCTCAAATTAGTCAAGGCCTCCCACCACTCCTGATTCCAGGCAGCTTACAAATGCTTCTGCCCCCACGCATCTGCAGAACATGATCTGTCTGGTTTTCTGCTGATCTCCCAGAAGAGTGAACTCCAGTCTTCGTATTAGCTGCCTTCATCAGCAAGGAGTTCCAACTAGTTCCTGGAGACGAAGACAAGTGGTTAACCGAGGTACATGCTGGGGCTCCCCATCTGAGCTGTAACTCATGTTTTCTTAAAGTTTCTGTGACCAGTCTCATCTTGCTACCCAGAGGGTCATGGAAGGGAGAAGAGCTTTATTAGGGATTTGGGAGGGACACCACTTCAATTCAAATCCCAGTTTTCTTGCTTATTAGGTGAGCATGTTCTTCATTAAATGGCTTTAAGCCCCATCCCTGTATGTCAGGTTCCTCCTCTATAAAACGGTGATTAAAAATGCTTAACCCCTGGGGCTAAGAATTGAATGCGATAATATGTGTAAAGTTGAAGGTGTATTTACGTGTCATATAAATATTTGAAACCAGCAGTTGCCTTCGGTAGACATTTCCACTTAGTCAAAATGAAAATTTTACATTCTTCCTATTTCTTGTGAAATAATAAGCCTGGTCTTAACTACCTGAAAGGCTAGCTCACCTGACACTGGCAGACTGTGGCAATGGATGTCATTGCCAGTGATTTCCTTTAGATCAATGGGTCTCATCCTTCTTACATTGGAATCGCCTGGGTTCAGAGCTTTAGGAAGTACTAACGCCTGGGACTCACTCCCCAGAAATGCAGATTTCACTGGTTTGGGGCAGCCAAGGTATCAGCAATCTTAAAAGCTTCCCAGGTCCTTCTAATGCATAGAAGTCTCCTTGGATCTCCAGACCTCCACATAGAGGGGTAAGAAGGAGTGGGATTTGAAGGTTAGATTCATTCACCATACGAAACCAGGATTTTAGGGGTGCCTGGGTGGCTCAGTCGGTTATGCGTCCAACTTTGGCCCAGGTGACGATCTCATGGTTTGTGAGATAGAGCCCCGCATCAGGCTCTATGCTGACAGTGTGGAGCTTGGAACCTGGACCCTGCTTTCAGATCCTGTGTTTCCCTCTCTCTCTCTGTCCCTCCTCTGCTTGTGCTCTCTCTCTCTCTCTCTCTCTCTCTCTCTCAAAAATAAATAAACATTATTTTTTTTTTTTTTAAAGAAAGAAGCCAGGATGTTAGTAGGTGTTTTAGTAGGTGTTTCTTGAAAAACAGTGTTTCAATGCTAAATACAGCTGGAGATTTCTGGGTTAAATAACAGTAAATAAACAACTTCTCTTTGCTGTGGGACTTGTAAGACCTTTGGTATGTTAATGGACATTATCACTCTCCATAAGGAGGCTTGCTCATCAGTGTTTCTGACACTAATACAAACACAGATACTTTTAGAGTGTGGACTTCCTTGGGAACCTTGGGAATCTGAGAAACAAACTTTGGAAACATACTTTGATGACCATGCTTGAAACAGTGCGGGGAGCTAGGGGAAGCAGAGCCTAGGAGAGTGTTGACTTCCTTCCCAGAGCATTCCAGCCCAAATTGCCCCACTCACCTCACTGGGAAGGAAGAGAGCACACAAAAGGGACACTGCCTACCCCTGTCCAGGGCGGGGGGGGGAGGGGGGGGGAACACTACACATCTGAGTAGAATTGTAGGAGACTCAGTCTTGGGCTGAGAATTTTTATTTAAATTGGAGTTCTTGGTTTCTAGGAATAGGTGTGACTTGGGAAACATGTGCATGAAGGAATGGTAAGAGCCTGGACCTGGGTCCAGAAACCTGAGTGTGATCTTCCGAACACTGCCTCGATACTCTGATTCAGTTTTATTAGTAAAGCTAAAATTGGGGCTGGAAATACCATGTGTGGGAAATAAGCTTAGGAATTCCCTGAACTTGCACCAATGGGTTAACAGGGCATAAAGAATTAGAAAGCCACAGGATGAACACATACAAGATTAAGTACAACAGATTAGGTAAACAGGGCAAAGGCCCCCAGTACAGGACAAAGGTATAGGAATAGAAAAGCCTCAGGATGAAAGCATCAAAAATGAGGTTAAAAGAAAAAAAAAAAGATTAGGTATTCAGGGTGGAAACATCCCCAACTTAGTACAATAGCAGAAAGCTGCTTTCACAGGAAGGAGGGACCAAAATAGGTAAACAGGTAAATAGGACTATAGACCTCAGCAGGGTGAAGTTGCCCAGAGTGGAGCTAATTAGCAAAAGAAAGGTGCCTGTTGACCCTGAGGTAGCATGCTCTTTCTTGTCCCCTAGACCAGTTCAGGTAAACAGAGGTTGTGCCTCATGTTGGCTGTAAACAACCTTCTGCCCAGCACCAGAATTTTGTTTTGTATTGACCCAAACCCCTAATACCGCATGTCTTCAAAACCTCCTTTCCCCCATGCCCATGAGCTAATGTTCACAGTTTCATTGTCTCTTTGTGCATGCTCATCATGCTTGTAAGCTTTCTAATCCTAATAAAAACGGAGCAAGGACACTTACTTGGGACACTTGTCTCCTCCCGGACATTAGCCTCTCTCACATTTTAATTCTGCATCCTGCTCTCTTGCTGGACAAGAGAGAACTCCAGACCCAGAAGTCTATAACTATATAGTCCCTAATTTCCATGAGTCAATAGTGTGGCTGTTAAATTATGGAAAGAGCCTAAATGTCCATCAACTGATGAATGGATAAGATGTTGTGGTTTATATATATAATGGAATACTACTTGGCAATGAGAAAGAAAGAAATATAGCCTTTTGTAGCAACGTGGATGGAACTGGAGAGTGTTATGCTAAGTGAAATAAGTCATACAGAGAAAGAAAGATACCTTATGTTTTCACTCTTATGTGGATCCTGAGAAACTTAACAGAAGATCATGGGGGGAGGGGAAGGGGGAAAAAAAGTTACAGAGAGGGAAGGAGGCAAACCATAAGAGACTCTTAGAAACTGAGAATAAACTGAGGGTTGATGGGGGAGTAGGGGGTGGGGGGGAAGTGGGTGATGGGCACTGAGGAGGGCACCTGTTGGGATGAGCACTGGGTATTGTATGGAAACCAATTTGACAATAGATTTCATATTAAAAAAATAGTGTGGCTGTTAATTTTATGTGTCAACCTGACTGGGCTATAGATGGTAAAACATTATTTCTGGGTGCTCCTGCGAAGGTGTCCCTGGGAGAGATTAGCATTCAAATCAGTAGACTGAGTAAAGCAGATGGTGCTCTCCAAGGTGGGTGGGCATCATCCAATCCACTAAGGGCCTGAATAGAACGAAAATATGGAGGAAAGGCAAACTTGCTCTCTCTTGAGCTGGGACATCCATCTTCTCCTGCCCTCTGATATCAGTGCTCCTGGTTCTTGCACCTTTGGATGCTGACCAGGACTTCCATCCTTATCACTCTTAGTTCTCAGGCGTTCAGACTCTGAGTTGTACCACTAGCTTTCCTGATTCTCCAGTTTGCAGATGGCAGATTACAGGACTTCTCAGCTTCCATAGTCACATGAACCAATTCCTATAATAAATTGTGTGTGTGTGTGTCTGTGTGTGCGGCTCCTACTGACTGGTCTGTTTCTCTGGAGAGCCCTAATATGAATAAAATGTGCTTTCTACTTCACTCTTATCTTATACAATTCCTTATAATGTTTCAAACTTTTTCACTGTCTCATTGGACTCAGACATCAATGCTTTCTGGCAGGTCATGTGCAGTTTTGGTTATCCACAGTTTTTCAGCTAAAAGAGGTGAGCTGATCTGTCTGGGATTACAGAAATCAATGTTGGATCCAGTCTGAGAGCACAGACCTTGCCATGAGTTCCTTCCATAGCTCTGTACCTGCTTTAGGAGTACAGACTCAGAATTCTCTAGTGGGAACCCCCTTTTCCCATGGATGCGTGTTCCTGTGTGAAGTCACCCTACCCTTAGTGCCCTTAGGTTACCACCCCTGCCTCTGTCTACACCAACTCATGTCGACTGCAGAGGGTGGGAAGGGTGACTTAACTGACTGGAAAGCTTGGGAGCAGAGGGTGAGCCTCCGGGCTTAGTCCCTTCCGAGATATGCCGTGGGCCTCTGCAGGGTCTACAGGCAGCACACATTGTCTCCCACTCTGGCCATGCGGCAAGAGTGGGCCCTCAATTTGTGGAGAGAAGGTGAATTCAGAGTAGGGTTAGCGGGTCCTTTTGCTGCACACTCAGCCATGTCCTTCAGTAGAGCTTTTCTTACAAAAGCCTATTCTGATCTCAATCATTTATAACTCCTGAGTGTGGCTCTGTTACAACAGATTCCAAACATGGGTAGGGAAAAGGGACACTATTTATTTGTCCCCCCCCCAAATCTTACATATATGATAGCTGAATCAAATATTAATATATTTCTTAAAGGTACTTCTTTTAAAGCTAGTTACAAAAGATGCTCTACATCATACGTTGTCAGGAAAATGCAAATTAAAACAGTAATGAGATACCACCACACATATAGAATGCCCCAAATCCAGAACACTGACAATGGCAAATACTAGTGAGAATGTGGGACAGGAAATTTCATAAAATGCTAGTGGGAATACGAAATGGTACGGCCCCTTTGGAAGCCAATTTGGAGGTTTCTTACAAACTAAATATACTTTTACCATAAAATCCAGCCATCATGCTCCTTCATATTTACCCAAAGGAGTTGAAAACTATAACTACACAAAAACTTGCACATGGATGTTTACACAGCTGCCAAATCTTCGAAGCTACCAAGATGTCCTTCAGCAGGTGAATGGATGAATAGACTATGGCACATCCAGGCAATGAAATATTATTCGGCACTAAAAAGAAATGAACGGGCCATGAAAAGACATGGAAGAATTTTCAATGCATATTGCTAAGTGAAGGAGGCCAATCTGAGAGGGCTACATACTATATGATTTCATCTATATGACATTCTGGAAAAAGAGAAACTATGGAGACGGTAAAAATACCAGTGTTTGCCAGGGATCAGGGTAGGAGAGGGATGAATAGGTGGTATAGGATGATTTTTAGGGCAGTGAAAATACTCTGTATGATACCATAAGGACAGATACATGTCATTAAACATTTTCCCAAACTCATAGAATGTATAACACCAAGAGTAAACTGTAATATAAGCTATAGATTTTAGATGATTATGATGTGTAAATGTAGGTACATCAATCGTTAAAAAAAAAAAGGTACCGCTCTGGTGGGGGATGTTGATAATGGGGAAGGTTTTGCATGTATGGGGGCAGGGAGTATGTGGGAAATCTCTGTACCTTCCCCTCAATTTTGCTGTGAACTTTAAACTGCTCTAAAAAAACCAAAGTCAAAATAAAATAAAATAAAATAAAATAAAATAAAATAAAATAAAATAAAATAAAAACACATTGCTTCATACTCTTGCTGCTGTCTGATTACAAAGATGACCACCTCCCTTTGCAAAGCACTAACAATGTGAAGGCCTAGTAAAATAAATACAAGTCTTGGCTTCCTATTACTAAGGTTCAGACATGTGATTTAATTTCCTCTGATCAGACCCACATGCGAGAGCTTTTGATCTGGCAGCGAGAAAATGAACAATCATGCAACTTCTACTTTGCAACCTAGGGTAGTGACAGAAGCAGGTTTGTATGACCAGAAGTAGAGGCGGAGGCAGCAGAGGCCACTTTCTGATCCTGTTTGGGGCAGGGGGATTCTGAGAGTGGCAGCAGAGGCAGCAGCTCCTTCACCAGGACACATCTGCAGGATATTTCTAGGAATTGCTCTGGAAATCAGCCTAGGGTTTCCCTCTAGCCCTCCCAAGCCCTCTGGGAGTTAGAGAAAGCAGCCTGGTCTCCAGCCCCAGCTCAACCGCCGACTGCGTGATCTCAGGCAAGTTATCTAACTGCTATGTGCATCAGCTTCTTTGTCTGAAAAAATGGAGCCACTAGGTAGCTGCCTTACAGGGCTGTTGTGAAGTACCAAGGAATTCATATATGTAAAACATGTAGAATACAGTCTGACATGCAGCAAACACATTAATATTGGTCATTATATGATTGCAGTTGCTGCTGTTATATAGTGCCTTGTATTATAACTCTAACTACCTAGAGTGGATTCTCTTGCCTATAACTAAGCGCACTGATTAATACAGAGAATTTATGCATTTTATGTACTTGATTTTCCAGGTAAAGAAGTATTAACACGCATATGCATTTGTGCCAGAAAAGGCCAAAAACTCAGGATAAAAATGTGCAGGAAATTAGCAGGATTTTGATAGGTCATGCAGTATTTAAAGTATAAAATTGAATAAAGACAAATTTTTTAAAAACATTAAGGGAGCCGAGAGATCACAGGAGGAAATGCAGAATGTAAAACAAAACAAAACAAAACAAAACAAACCTAGCTGTGTTACACCTGTAATGCAACTGTATTACTAAAGGAAGTGAGGGAAAAGTGTGGACTTAGGCAACTTTGGAAGTAAACAAAGATTGTAAGACTAAAGGCAGGAGAAACTGTATGTAATTAAGCACTGTATTGTGGTTAATAAGGTTTTTCCTATGAGTTAACAATTCTGATACTGATTTACATGTGTACTGGAATTGAACAATTCTGCAGACAAATGGCAGATGATGGGAGCCAAGTTTTTCTACTTTTGGAGTACAAGATGATAGATAAGGGGAGACGTCTAGAATGATCCATATGGTAATAGATTAGAGTTGGGGACATCAGTCTGAAGTCATGTTTAGCTAATATAGATACAGAGGGTCAAATATAGAAATACTTATAAGTAAATGTGTATACATGGGTTATTATATTTAATATATTTCTTTTTTCTGCCAGCAGAGATGTGCTAAAAGAAACAATACCCCACCAGCATACCTAGTACCCTGATCTTGGTTTATAATACCATTCTGCAATAAATGGAATAAACGCTCCATGGAAAAGTGACTGATTCTAGAACTAGTGAGGGAAATATAGAAGATAAACCTGGAGTGGCTTGTAGTGCCAGAAAATAAGAAAGGAATTTAAAAGAAAACAAAACAAAATGGTAGGGGCTCTGTCAATAGGACACAAGAGCCAACTTCAAGAGCTCCCACTGGCCAAAGTTGGAAAAACATAAGCACCAAAATAAATAAAGTCATGTTGATTAATAACCCAAAGTGTAAAATAAATACCCATGAGTCTATACTGACATAAATAAATGATTGAATAATACATAACTGAGGGAAAAAAGGATAATCTGCTGTGTTAAAGAATTCTAAAGAATTTGTGTACATACTCCACCTGAAGAAGATAATGAGTAAATCTCTATTCTTTAAGTATGGGCTACATAGAGTGACTTCCTTCCAAAGAGTACACTACGGAAAGGGGAAGGGAAGAGAGTAACTTCATAGTGGAAATTCTTGACAAATACTACCTTATGCGGGTGATCAAGGTCAACATCAATAGTCATAAGTCAAATTGATAATATGTACCCTAATATGATGTGATGAGAATGTCGGTTACCTCTATGATCTTCTTCCCCAAAACTCATAACTCCATTCTAATCATGAGAGAAACATAATACAAATCCAAATTGAGGGATATTCCAGAAAACATCTGATCAGTACTCCTCAAAATTCTCAAAGGCATCAATATTAAGGAAAATCTGAGTTACTATCATAGTCTATAAGAGCCTAAGAAGACATGACAACTAAATATAATATGGTATCTGAATGGGGTCCTGGATCAGAAAAATAACATTGATGAAAGACTAAGCAGATCTGAATAAAGTATGGACCTTACATTTTTTTTAAGTGGATGAAGAAATTTTGAAAGAGAGGATAGCCAATGACAAAAGCCTTACTGGTATCAATATTTTAAAATCACAGACCCAGCCACTGGAATGGAGAACTCTGTCAGACAAAGAAGCTCTTTTGGATTCTACACCAGATGCACAGAATTCCAGCTGGTGGTGTACTGTATTCTAGTCACAGCTAAAAGTTGTGATTTGAACTGGCAATAAGATGTAAAAAAAAAAAAAAAATCTATGTTGACCAAATCCTCTAGTACAAAAGTGGAGTTAAATCTGCTTTAAAGGACACTCAGGAATTTGGCAGAATACATCTCATTGATAAAATTAGTAGAACCCTGAAAAAGATTGGTAGCTGAGAAAATGCAATAACAATCACCTGGAGCACTCGGTCAAGACTATTGTGCTGCCCAATCCCAGCTGAGCAGGTAAGAGAGGATGCCATCTAAGAAATGGAGGAAAAATTGAAGAACCAGAATTCTTTCTAAAATCACAGAAGAGTAAATTAGAAATGGAATAAAACATTAGCAGCATTTCTAGTAGTATCATTTTGCTAAATATGAAATAGAAACTCAATTGAAACAACAATTTAGGAGGGCATTAAACTTCTGGGAGGCAGCTCCAGTCAAAATCTAAGGCACAGGGTCCTGCATATAACAATTATTCCAGAATATGCAATGGATGCTTTTTTAAAATATATGATTACTCTTGCTTCTAAACAGTTGCTTTCTCATGCCAGATATAGCTCATTTTGTTTAGTCTTCAAAAACAATGATACCTCATAGAACTGGCTCAAAGTGTGTAGGAATATATATTTATCTAAATATATGTGCACACCTGTATAAACATGCATATTGTTTGGCAACTAACAAGATTTAAACTTTTGAGCATTAATCAGGCAATGCTTAATGATATTTTTTTCAATTTTTTTTCAACGTTTTATTTATTTTTGGGACAGAGAGAGACAGAGCATGAACAGGGGAGGGGCAGAGAGAGAGGGAGACACAGAATCTGAAACAGGCTCCAGGCTCTGAGCCATCAGCCCAGAGCCTGACGCGGGGCTCGAACTCACGGACCGCAAGATCGTGACCTGGCTGAAGTCAGACGCTTAACCGACTGCGCCACCCAGGCGCCCCTTAATGATATTTTAAAAACATAATAGTTCCTCATCTGATCTTCTAAGGAATGTTGTGATCCAATAACACCAGGTATTAGAATTCTCATTTTACAGAAGAAGAATTAAGTTCAGAGAGGTTAAGTGACTTGCACAAGGTCACAGAGTTACTTCATTAGAAGAGCTTGCAGCACAGTTAGGCTAATAAAAGACATCCAGGCACATAAAACATCCTGAGAATAATTAGAAGCCTGTGATTCTCTGAATCAAATTCCCAAGCTCAAAAGATGTCCTCCTAACTAAAAAGAGGTCCACACAAACAAATCATCCTTGTCTGCCTAAGAAATACAGTTGGTTCTTTTCGAGGATGAAAAACAAACTTGCTTTCTTCAAGCTTGCAGATGAAGTAGAAATATTGGTGCAAGACTTTTACACTTCATTAACTGTCATCCAGAGCAAGGAAGATTTGTGGCTTGCTTAAGGGATCGTTAGGCAGGGGTATGACAAATATGCCAATAGGGTTAACTCTTTAGTAGCAGGCCATGTCAACAGACCAGGAGGCCACCAGCCCCCAAACAAAGGCAATGAGGATGTCAATAACCCTCAGAGTAAATTTTTTTGAGTCCTCAAATTAAAAACTTTTTTCTAGAAAATTGTGTTTTTGGAATGGTTTTTATATGCTTTTTGGTGGTTTCCATTTTAAAATCAATATTTATAAGCCACCTCTAGAAGACCTATGTTGTTAGTATCAGATGCTATAAATTGAGTATTATAGCCATCAGCTCCAGATTCCTAGTTCTCTAGATTTATAACCAGCATTTCGCATATGCCAGAGTGAAGGACAAAAGCTGAACTAAAATCTATGGCAGAAAAGAACAATTAACACATAAAGTGTTCTTTCAGATTCAAGAGAATTGGTATTCTGCCCATGACATGTTGTTTACTCCAAAATAAATTTAAAAAGAATTGACTGATTTGGACCAAATTTATAACCAAAGGGCATTGCATTGAAAGAATACCTGAAATGTGATGTGGGGGTCAATCAGTCATCTTGAAAAGAAATAGTAACTCAAGCTTCTCAAACAAACTTATCTTCAATTGAGATTTTATCTTATTGGTGGTTGTCCTGGATGGAGTTCTAGTTGACAGGAGCAGTGGTTTAGGTCCACTCTGTTCTTCTGTTGATAACATTTGCTTTTCATTTGGGTGAAATAAAGTCTTCTGTGTCCCTTTAAGTAATCAGTGCTTGATATTAAGTGAATTGTACTAGATTTATTCAGAAGTAAGTCAGGAGAGCTTGTATTTCACAGAAGGGATGTAGACAGTTAATATTTCTCCATGCTGAAAACTGCAACCAAGGCATAAGCTGTTATTTATGGTAACAAACAATTACCCATCACAATAGAACTAAAAACAGAAATCTGATTCATGAGTATGCTCTCACTTATTCTTCCCTGCTGTGGACTTTATTAGTCCTTTTCAGCCCTGGGACATATTGAGAAAGAGTGTTCTGTACATGCACATGAATGGCTGTGTGTGTGTGTGTGTGTGTGTGTGTGTGTGTGTGTGTACACATGTGCGTGTGCATGTGAGATAGTCAATAACGTGTAATTCCACTCATTTTTTATAATAAATACGAAGTAACAGCATCTAGTGTGTAGCAAATGAGTATGACAAATGTTCTGAAAACTTTAGAGCAAAGATTATTCTCAAGATTATTACAGATATACTTTTTTTTAGATAAGATTACAAATATAATCTTTCAATGAGTGATACACAGATTATTGTGACAATCCTTTGAGACCATAAGTATGTTGCCAAAGATCAATTATTAGGTAGTTATTCACCTCTGATTCAAACTGGTATAGAGAATATTTGTGTTATTTTCTGCAATACAAGCGCATATATTATACCATATGCCATTGATATTAACTCTCTATTGCAAAATTCTTTTACATGTCTGACCTTGCAATCAATGGTAAAACTGCCAACCAGGTGGCAGTTGTAATGTAGCTCCCATTGCATACTCATTCATGAACTTGGCCATAAATACTCTATTATTATTACTTCAATTAAATTGAATAATTTGTTAGGCCTGAAATGAAAAGCGTGTTGTAAAAGACAAAAAATGTCATACAGGACCTTTTCTTTCATTTTTATGTGGTCTAATTAACCAAACTTTTTTTTTAGTACTTCATGAGTATTGAATTATCATTAGAAAGATTTTCCCCAAGCTAAGATTTAAAATGTTCCTACATTTTACTTTTTATTTTTATGGTTTTATTTCTTTTTCTTAAATCTTTGATATTTTCAGAGTTTATCTTCATATTCTATCATTTCTCCCACTTATTATATTCTAAATTTGCTCATATTCATTTTAAGCCATTTCTGGTCTTTCAATTATTTTCCTTTCATCCATTCATCAATTTATGCACTGGCATTCCACTATTTTAATAATTGGAACTTAATAATAACATTTTAATACATAGAAAAAACTACGGACACCTCGTTTATCTTTTTTTCAGAGTTTTTCCAGCTATACTTATTTTTTAGTTTTTATAAGAGCTTTAAAGCGCCTTGTTTCCAAAAACATTTGTAGTGTTAATTTTCTTAAATTTAAAAATTAACATGGAAGAATTGATATTTTTATAATATTGAGGCTGCCTATACAACAACATGAGTGTCAAAGGTGGTTAGCTGTTCACCAAAATAGTTCCAAAGCTGCTACTAGAAAGAGGAATAGAGTAGAGAGAAACTAATAGAAGGAGAGCAAGTTTGCTGTGTCACTTCTAGATCAGAGTATTTAGTAAGAGTGTGTCTTTGCCAGGCTCTCTTTCTCCTTCTACAAGGTGGAATCAGAAGACCAAGCAATTCTAGCAGATAGGAAATCAAAAAGTTGAAAGGAGCCTGGGTCCCACAGTCACTTGGGCATGGCTATTCTCCTACAATAGATACCTGCCTCAGATTGAGCAAGAAATCAGTTTCAATTATATTTAACTTACTATACATCTTAGGCTCAAATTTCACGTCAGGTAACACAACATAATTAATACACCATCATATCTCTTTCCATTTGGTCATTTGTTCTTTTGAGTTTTCTAGGATTGTTTTAAGGTTTTCTTCCTATAAGTCAGCACATTTCTAATTAGTTTTATTCATGGATATTTTACCTTTTTAGTTGCTCTTGTAAATGGGATATTTCCTCCATTATGTTTTCTAACTGGCAATTGTTTGCATATATGAAAACTGTAAATTTCTGTACATTATATTTTTTTACTCCACTACCTTGGTGAATTTTCTTATTGTTTATTGCAGATTTCTGTTAATTACCTTAGGTTATTCATATCAAATCCAAATTTTATAGGTTTATTTTCCCCCACTTTGAGATTTCTAATTTCTCTATCTTGTTGAATTTCATTGAATAGCACCTGCCATATAAATAGTTATACTAGGGGCACCTGGGTGGCTCAGTCAGTTAAGCACTTGGCTTTGGCTCAGGTCATGATCTCACAGCTTGTGGGTTGGAGCCCCACATCAGGCTCTGTGCTGACAGCTCAGAGCCTGGAGCCTGCTTCAGATTCTGTCTCCGTCTCTCTGCCCCTCCCATGATCACACTCTGTCTCTCTCTTTCTCTCTCAAAAATAAATAAATATTTAAAGAATTTTTAAAAACAAAATAGTCATAGTAGACAGCCTTGTCTAGTGTGTGACTGTGGTGGAAATATCTCATGTGTTTCCCTCATTAAGCATGATGTTGGCTTTGGGCTAAGATAGATATACTTTATCATTTTGAAGATACCATTGACTGATTATTTTATCATTTTGAGCAATAATAAATATTAACTTTTATCAAATATTTTTCAGTGTCTATTTTTCTCCTTGGGTCAATAATTATGATAGGTTATTAATGTGTTATAATACTGAGGACACTGCATTAATTGCATTACTAGAATAAAATTGATTTGCTCATATATTTGGGTCTTTTAATGTTGTACTAAATCCTTACTAATGATTAACTTAGGGTCTTTACATTAATCTTCACATGTGGAATTTATATAGAAAGTTATTTATAACTTTTTTTTCTGTGCAATCATTATCAGGCTTTGATATCAATGATTTCCTCACTTCATTAAGAATATGTGGATTTATTCCTTCTTATTCTTTATTCTTGAAGAGTTGAAATAATGTTCTTTAATTGTTTCATAGAATTCTTCTATGCAAACAAAGAGAACCTAGTAAGTTTATCGACTTATGTTCAAAGTAACATAATAATATATGCTCTATCTCTTCTAAGGTCAGTTTTGATAAATTTTACTTTCCTTGAAAATAATGGATACAAGCCAAATTTTCAAAATTATTTGTATAAAGTTAGACAGTCAGATTGAAACTTTCCTATCATTGTGTAGTTAATTTCTTCTATCATTTTCTTATATATTTATCTGTCCTCCCCAAAAAGATATTTTTCCTCTTTGTTTGAATTACCTACTGCTTTACTTACTCAATTTTTAAAAATTTTATTCTATGTTTGGACATAGTTCTCTGTTAATTTTTGGTTTTCCAACTCATTAATTTCTGATTTTATTTATAGTAATTTAATTGTTATGCTTTTCTTCAGTTTATTGCTGTTTTGCTAACTTTCTGAATTGGATAGCTCATTTATTATATCATTCTTTTTATTGATATAAATATTTAAAATTATGAGTTTTCCTTTGGTCACTCCTTTGGCTATGTTTCATATGTTAGGCAGTCTAAATCAGGGTGTTTTAATTATTATTTAGATATTATACAATTTTGATTATATGTCATAACTGATCCTGAAGTTGTATAAGAGCTTTTATTTTCTTAAATTTTCCAGTTGGACGATATTTTTTATTATCTAATTTTTTTCTTAGAAATTTATTCTTTTTCTTCTTTCTTTTTTAAAAAAAAATTAATGTTTATTTTGGGGGGGGAGAGAGAGAGAGAGAGAGCGCGCGTGCGCACGCGAGTGGGGGAGGGGCAGAAATAAAGAGGCAGACACAGAATCTGAAACAGGCTCCAGGCTCTGAGCTGTCAGCACAGAGCCGGACGCAGGCCTCTAACCCACGGAGAGTCAGATCATGACCTAAGCCAAAATCAGACGCTTAACTGACTGAGCCACCCAGGTGCCCCTGTTAGAAATTTATTCTTTGCATTATGAAAAATTCGTGTTTGTGGGGCACCTGGGTGGCTCAGTCAGTTGAACATCAGACTTTGGCTCAGGTCATGATCTCACCGTTTTTGAGTTCAAGCCTCACATCAGGCTCTCTGCTGTCAGGGTGGAGCCTGCTTCAGATTCTCTGTCTCCCTTTCTTTCTGCCCCACCCTGGCTCAAGCTCGCTCGCTCGCTCTCTCTCTCTCTCTCAAAAATAAATAAACATTTAAAAAATTATGTTTGTAAATTTGGATTTTTTTTCCTTTTGTGTATCTCCTTTACTAATATTACTACCATATTTGCAGCATTTCTAACACTTTTAGTCACCAAATGTGTGAGGTTTTCTCCCCCCAGCCAAGCAATTCTCTGCAACACCAGTTGGGTCTCCTTTGTTTAATTCCATTCTGACACCATCTACCTGGAGATAGAGTCTGATCCCACAGGTTAAGGGTGCAGTCCTGAAAGACTACCCACTCCCCTTCAGATGCCAATCAAATGTCCAGGTTGGCACCTGTGCTTCTGACCAATCAGCTATAAATCAGAGGTTATTACTACCCCTCTTTGGGTTTGGTTAATTTGCTAGAGTGACTCTCAGAACTCAGGGGAACACTTATTTATGTTTACTAGTTCCTTAAAGGATACGATAAAGGATACAGATGATCATCCAGATGAAGAGATACATAGGGCAAAGTCTTGGAGGGTCCTGAGTGCAGGAGCTTCTGTCCCCGTGGAGTTAGCATGTGTCACCCTCCCTGTATGTGAATGTTTTCTCCAGCCTGGAGATTCTGTGAACACTACTATTAGGATTTTTATGGAGGCTTTATCACGTAGGCAGGATCAATCATTAACTCCATTTCCAACCCTTATCCCTTCACAAGAGGTTGTGGGGGTGGGGGGCGGTGGAGCTGAAAATTCCAAGTTTCTAAATCAAGATTTGGTCTTTCTGGTGACTAGCTCCCATCCGGGAGCCCAACAACACTCACCTCATCAGAACACAAGACATTGCTATCGTCCAGGAAATTATACGGTTTCAGGAGTCATCGATGGGTCGAAGACCAAACAAAAGATGATCCTTGTACTCTTATCACTTAAGAAATTACAAGTGTTTCAGGAGCTCTGTGCCAGAAACCAGGGACAAAGACCAAATATGTATTTTCTATTATCTTACAGTCTGTATTACTTATATTTCCTGGAATATATTGATATTTTTCTATAACCTAGTATATGGTCAATTGTTGTTACTATTCTCTAGGCACAGAAAAAATTGTTTATTCTCTATTTTCAGGGAACAGAAATAATTTGAGATATATCCGTCTCATCTACATGTGAATCATACTATTTTGTTTTTGTCAATGTTTTTGATAACTTGTATTGTCAAAGATTGAAAGAGGTGAACTAAAGTCCCTTGTTACTTATGTTTCTTCTTTTCTTTTTATTCCTTGTGATTTCTACTTTATAAACTAGGATACCGTGTTATTTGATGTGTAGGTAAACATAACCATTAAAGATTCATGAGTTGCATGCTACATGATAAAACTGCCTTTATTTAACCCCTTGTTTTTGCCTGAATTCTACCATTTCTAATACTAGGATCATGACATTTGCTTATTTACTTCCCTTTTTGTTTATTTAGTTTTGAGTGTTTGTTATTGTTTTGGAGAGTTTGGGGGATTTTTTTTTTGGTTGGTTCATTTTTGTTTTTGGCATTTTTTAGCATGCCTTTATTCACCTCTCATTTTCAACTTTACTGAATTATTTCATCTTGGCATATTACCTATACAGCATATAGCTTGGTTTGTTTTTCTGACCCACTCTAAAATTCTTTCCATCAGTGAGTTAAGCCTATTTACATTAATATGAAAAGTATGTTTACCTTAGATCTGCCATATTATGTTTTCTCTCCCTTCACTCTCCCTCATTTTAACTAGTGGTATATTTTCTTTTTTTTTTTTTTTTTTTTCAAGTTTAAGTTTATTTATTTATTTGGAGAGAGAGAGTGCACATGAAAGGAGGAAAGGGAGACAGGGAGGGAGAGAGAATCCCAAGCAAGTTTTGACCTGTCAGCACAGAGCCTGACATGGGACTCAAATTCAAGAACCAGGAGATTATGACCTGAGCCAGAATCAAGGGTCAGATGCTTAACTGACTGAGCCACTCAGGCATCCCTTACTAGTGGTATATTTTCTTTGCTTCAATTTTGGGGCATGTTTCTTTAGACAGTATATATTAATTCCTCATTCTGAGAAACTATAAAATTAACACACTTCCTCTTCCCTGACCACCTGTTTTTAGTTAATATTGTATTTCCTTATGTTTACCTTTGTACACTTAATTATGTCAATTTTCTAATAGCTTGAAATAATAGCTATTGACTATTATTTGTGAGACAGTAAGCTGAAATATTCTACTCCCCACCTTCTTTTAACCTTTCTCTAAACTTTTGTTAACTGTAACATTTCTATACTGTCAGGACACATGAGACTTATATTATGGTTCATTGCTCTAGTCTCCAAATGTGTACTAGTGTTAATTCTGGAGTAAAATGTATTTGATGTTCCTTGCCTTTTGTTATAAGTTTCCTAGTTATCTGTTGGCTATCTAGAATTTTCCTCAAAAAGGGCTCCTAATAACAGTTTCCTTAGTTTTTACATACTTATAAATTTATGCACAGCCTTTATACTTAAAGGACAATTTTGGTGCATAGAAAATTCTTGACTTATACTTTCTTCCCTTGAGTTTTTAAGTTTACTTTTTACATGAGATAGAGTGCAAGTAGGGGAGAGGCAGAAAGAGAGAGGGAGAGAGAGAGAAAATCCCAAGCACGCTCTGCACTGCCAGCACAGAAACTGATGTAGGGATCGAACTAACAAACCATGAGATCATGACCTGAACCGAAGTGGACACTTAACTGACTGAACCCCCCAGGTGCCCCTCTTCCCTTGAGTTTTTTTTAAGTGTTGCACCATGACACTTTGTCATGGAATTTTGCTGCAATGGAGTTTGAAACCTGCCTAAATTTTAGTTCTTTATATAGGCTTTGATCTTTTGCCCCAATGCCAAGAGAATGTTTTAAAAGTCTTTACATCTAATGAATTCACTTGACTCGGTCTCAGTATTGATCATTCTAGGTCAGTGTTCCTTATCTCATGGTGTGAACTTTTGACATAAGTAAAATGTCATTAAATCACATGTTTTAAATATTTTTTTCCCCCTCGGGGCACCTGGATGGCTGAGTCAGTTAAGCATCCAACTCTTCATTTCAGCTTAGGTCATGATCTCGCAGTTCCTAACATCAAGCCCCGTGTCAGGCTCTCTGCTGACAGCGTGGAGCCTGCTTGGGATTCCCTCTCTCCCTCTCTCTCTCTGGCCTCCCCCATGCGTTCATACACACACACACACACACACACACACATGCTCGCTCTCAAAATAAATAAATAAATTTTTAAAAATATTTTTTCTCTTCCATTTTTTGCTTTCATCTTAAGAGACTCTGACTATGCCAATGTGGAATCTTTTGAGATTCCTAATTACCTAAACATGCATCTATTTTTCAGAGTTGCACTTATTTTTGTGACTTCTCTAATTTCTTCTTCTGTGTCTATGATTGTTTTTCATAGGGTATGTTCTCCATTGTGCTTCTTACAGTGTTGTCTTCATTTCTGTGATGGCTGTTTGTAAGTTTCCTATTTCTCTCCTGAGATCTGACTTCTTGTGTTCTGTCTTCTCTTATTATCTGGCCATTTCTAAGTTCTTATATTTTTTCATTGAATTCTTTATTTGTAGAAGTGATTGCTTTGTGTGGGTTTTTTTTCTCTTTCTCTTTCTTTAATTTGTAGTGAAATATTGCTCTCAATTTTCTTCTACTTTGTGGAAACGTTTTTCTGGTAAATGTTCTTTATGTGTTAGTAAGTTTTGATGTCCTTTTGCTTCTTTTGTTCTTAAAGTACCTTTGCATTGACTTAGTACTTGCTCCTCTTTGTCTTAGTCCTCATTGAATCCCTGGGCCAGCTGTTTGCAGGAAGTCCCTTCACTGGAGGGAAGAGTGCACTTTAGGAGAAGGGGGACGCTAGCAGACATTTATAACACAATCCACACAAATTCAGCATGTTGGTACAATTCTCTACGAAGCCCCCCCCCCCTCCCATTCTCTCTACTGAATCCATTTTGTGACAGCTTCTGCTAACACTTCTGATTAACCCAGTTCTCACCTGGATTATTGTAAACAAAAGGTAGAGTTTCTGCATTTGAGGGATGATCCCTCCCTTCAGGAGGTGCTGGGGCATCTGAAGTAGCTGTCACCTACCCTTCTCCATCCCTCTTCTCTTCACTTCCTGCACCATTTCTCCTGGTTCTCAACTACTTTTGGTGACCCTTGACACATATTTTGGGATCCGTGACTTATACAGTTCTCCTAATCTCACCAAAAATAATTTCTAGGTCTTTGTTCCCTTCATTTTGCTTCTGGAATGTTGGCAATTTCCAGAATGATAAGAATAAATGTCAATTTACAAGACCATATTCCTTCTAGAACTGATAGGATATCCTTTTAACCAGAACTCCAGTCTCTTCCCCGCCCCCCCACCCTGCCAGTCCATTGTATATGTTGGTGCCAAGTGCTAATCTTTTTTAAAAAGATCTATTTATCCATTTACTCAAAAGTCCACAGCAACTTCCTGCTGAATTCAAAATCTTTAACCTGCTATGCAAGGCTGAGTGCCATGTAACCCCAGCCTAAACTTTGAACATCCTTTCTTATTCTCTCATTCCTGTACGTATGCTCCCCATTCAGGCTTTTCTTTTCAACCTCTTTATTTTGTGCCATTTCTCTGTGCAAAATACTCTTTTTCCTTCCCTTATCTTTATATGAGTTTGTCCTACCATGAACCCCCAGCAGAAAATAATTTTTATCTTACTCTTAACTCATGTAATGTTTTTTCTATACTTACCTTTGAGACTCTGTCTTTCTCTCTGACATTATAGTTATTCACATTTCTTGTCTTCCCTCTTAGCACAAAGGCTCCAGAGAAAACAATCCTGCCTGATATATCTTGGTTTCCCACAAAACATCCAGCACAGTAAAAAATACCCCATAAATACGTGTTGAATGAATGAGGTCACTCTCAGTACTTGACAAGAATACAAATAAATATTGCCTTAAAGATGAATAGTTTTTCAGGGCTTTAGGGACATCATCTTCCCACGTGGTAGGGATTGGGAATTATCTGTGGTTTGGTCTTTTCATAAAATAGAATTTTTAAAAGAACCATTTATCATTGAGGATGCCAACTCATTGAGCTCCAACTATCTGTAGTTTGGCAGGTCTACTAGACCTATGCCTCTCGGTGAGATTCCTCCCTTCTTCCCTGGGTCTGCCTTCTCCACCCTCTCTATTTCCATAATCCCATCAAGATCCAAGTGGGGCCTTTCCTTCACTCAAAGCTTCCCCACTCCCAGGACTCCGGGACAGACTTTGTTATGAACTCTCAGGGCAAATAGGTTGAAAGTGAGACTCTTAGCAGAAATTACCTTACTCCAATAACACAACTGTAGTAACTAAACTTCTTATCTTCCCAAGTAGACTGGATTCTTTGAGGACAGGGACGATATCTTACATCTTTTGTCTTGAGCTCTAATAGCTGGATCACATCCAATACTATTACCATGAGGCTTCTAAAAGCCTTAGTCAGATCAGCCCTACAGACAGCTTCCCCAGAGAGAATGGCCATATAAAATTCAGTCACAACATCTCAGACACATACAGCTCTTGACATCCTCCCTCAAGGACAAGTTTACCATCATCGTTTTCCCCTCTGGCACTTCCTGAGGCTACCAATTCAAGCCTTGACCACTATATAATGGACATGAATACTGAAAAGGTAATCCTGCACTGGGTTCTAGGAAACCAAAGTGTTCCAGTGGGTCATGCCATTCTAACCACGGAGAGGAACAGGAACAGGAAAGGGACAAGGAGGTAGGAGATAGGAAAAGCTGGAAAAGAAAAAAACATGGCAGGATTTATCCCTACAGCAGTTGGGGTGTGTGTGTGTAATGAAAATGACCCTTCCCTTCCCACTCAGGTTATAATGGCTATTCCCCTCCAGTGTCCTTTGCCAAAGTCCCAGAAGGAAAGAATACATTGTAATTGTAGAAGACGATAGAACCCAAAACATGACAATACATGAAATCAGTACATGAATTAGGAAGCGTAAGTCATGTGTTCTTGACAGTGACCGTAGGGCAAAATTTTCTGTCAAGAGAAATAGAAATAAAGCTAAACTATGAGTGCCACCTGGTGGAGAGACCTGTCACTGCAATAGTCTCCCCAAAGTGAGAGGTGGGGTGGAATGAGGACTGGACAAGACCCTCAGCCCTTGTGCCCACCCTCTATCTCATCCTCGGCATTATGTCACTGCCCTAGCATGTGAGGAATAGAGGGTAGTTCCCTGAGCCCCCACCCTCTGAAGACTCTTGCTAGGAGTAGCAGTTTACACAGAACAGTGATGCAGGGGACAGGGTTAATGAGAGGGAAGGGGTGATGCCATTAGCTGGCACAGTAAAAGCAACAAACCTGATATTCAGACATCTATCTATGTATGCACACCTTCATACACACACACACGCACACACACACATACAATCTTAAGTGACCCTTCACCTTTCGCCATCTCCTGCAAAGGGGGAAATTTCCACTCTCCTCCTCTGGCTCCATTGCCCGTCAGGATTTCCCTTTGTCCTTGAAGTCCATTATGAAGAACTTTGTAAACCCTGGGGCATCCAGGGGGGATCAGGCCTGTGCCAGCAACTCTGTAAGACTCTCCCTGGAAGAGTTACCACTCATTCATCTTCTTTTCTACGTCAGCCCGCAACAGAGACTTGAATTTGTCGTGCGAGTCTGAATTGCTAGGCAAGACTACAAGAGAGGCTGGAACTGGACTCCTGGGTTCAATCTTCAAAGCGTTTCAGTCTAGCAGCTGCCGTTTCGGACAAGCTCCTTGGTGAGAGAATCAATGAGACAGCATTTATCTTCCTGACAGAACGGCCCCCAAAGAGGCTGTTTGTTTTTGAACTGGCAGTGCAGCTGAGGAAGATAGGACCTGGATCCCAGCCCCGCCTCAGTGACTTTGCAAAGGGACAGATTTTTCCTCGCCATGTTGACCAAACTGAGGCCACTCACGGAGCAGGAGCATGGGGGTTATAGGTCCCGCAGCCGGACAGAGGTCCTCAGCAGAGGCCAGACTTGAGAGACACGCCTGCTGTTCAAGCTGGAGCCTCCATGGTAGGAGCTGCTGCCGTTGGCTGCCTTCCATCTGAGCTGCTAGAAGAGCAGGTGCCCAGGGCCAGTGCACCAGCTGAGTCAGACAGACCCGGTGGGACCCTGGCCTAGCCGCTAACCAGCCTTGTAATCCTTGTTCAGTCACTTAACCTCTCTGGGTCCCCTAGTTTTCATCTATAAAATGGGGGTAATATTGTTTTCCTCAGGGGATTATTATAAGAACTCACGAATGCAACAGTGTCTGGCACAAGTAGGCTCCCTATGAATCCCCTTTACAGTTGTTCTCTCTCTCTGGAAAATGAGGCAATAGCTCCTTATGTTTGTGTAGCTGTGTGTTTTCAAACTTTTTGGGTATTTTTTGCACATACATTATAGCAATGAAAACTGGTATTACATCAGAACATTTTTATTCTTATTTACTTTTTTAAATGTTTATTTATTTCTGAGAGAGAGAGAGAGAAAGAAAGCACGAGCAGGGGAGGGGCAGAGAGAGAGGCAGACACAGAATCCAAACCAGGCTCCAGGCTCTGAGCTGTCAGCACAGAGCCTGACACGGGGCTCAAACTCATGAACCATGAGATCATGACCCGAGCAGAAGTTGGATGCTTAACCTACTGAACCACCCAGGCACCCCTACATCAGAACATTTTTTAAACTATAATACAATAGTTGTTTCATTTTGGATTGTTTTAAATAATTAGCACACAGTTGCATTATTTTCATAATTTTCTCTTCTGTTTTTTTAAAGATAAAATGTTGTCCCTACAAAGTATAAATACAATTGGATATTTCACAAACTGGGAAATATTTTTGCAACCAATCTTGTGTTTTGCTTAGATAATACACCATAGGTAAATTATTTTTTTGGCATTGATATATTCCTCATTTTCTACAAAGCAGGCTTTTTCCCCGTTAGTAATAGAAATAATTATTAAACAGTTAAATGTGTTAGTCTGGTTCTGATTTTTTTTTCTTGTAAATTTATTTTCAGCATACAAAGGGTAGAATTCATTGTTCCTGTCATATGGTTTCCATGAATGTTGACAAATGCATGGAATCATAGGTTCACAACCATAGTTGATACAGAACAGATCCACCACCCCCCAAAATTCCTTCATGCTGTCCCTCTGTGGTCAACACCTTCCTCACCCTCAGCCCTTGGCAACCACTGGTCTACCCTACATCCCTGTTGTTTTGATTTTTCCAGAATATCATAGATATGGAATCATACACTGTCTTGTTGGGGTGTGGCTTTTTCACATGAAGCATTTGAAATCTATCCATGCTACTGCGTGCTTCACTAATTCATTCCTCCTCTTGCTAAGTAGTCATCAGAACTACTTTCAAAGACTTATCCATCAGTTCTCCTGCCTGATACACAGGCAAATGCAAACACAGGAGATAGAAACTAAGATATGGTCCTCAGCCTTAGGGAAGGTATCATCCCACTGGCTAGATAGCACCAGACTAGCCCTATCACTCAGCTAAGAGTCCCAGCTTGTTTTGGGGGAGTGAAGAGTTGAGTAGAGCCATCAAAAAAATAACGTCAGGGAGTCTTCATGGAGGAGGTGAGCCTGAATTGAGCTTTAAAGTAAGAGGAAGCTGGGGTGGTTCAGTTGCTTGAGTATCTGACTTTGGCTCAGTCAAGGTCTCCTAATTCATGGGTTCAAGCCCCCCATTAGACTTTGCACTGACAGTGAGGAGCTTGCTTCAGATTCTCTGTCTCCCTCTGCCCTCCCCAACTCGTGTGCTCTCTCTCAATAATAAATCAGTATTAAAAAAATAAAATAAAGTAAGAGGAAGCTTTCGGCACACAGAAGGACCCAGGGGAGAGCAATATGAGCCACAATTGGAGGAAAGGACAGGGAACCCCTGTGTGATACAAGATAGGGATGGAATCTAAGGAAGAAAGGAAGCTAGTGTGGCTATGAAGGAGAGACTGGTAGGAAATGCATCAAGGGGCCAGAGACCAGGTTAAGGGGCCATGTGGCCATTATGAGGACTTCAGATTTATTGTGAGTGTGACAGTATCTGCTGGGAAGTTCCAAGCAGAGGATGGGTGTGGTCTAACTTATATAGTAGTAGGATCACCCTGGCTGTCTGCTCTGAACATTCTGCAAGCGACAGGGGTAGGAGCAAAGGGCCTGTTTTTTTTGTTTTTTTGTTTGTTTTAATAATGCAGGCGACAAATAGTAATGACTTGTGCCAGCCATGGAGATGTTGAGTAGAGCAGTGGGTGTATGAATCAGGGAGGAAGTTAGGGCTGGAAATGTAGAGTGTCATCTGTGCATAGATGAGTGAACAGGGTATACAAAGGAGGTGTCACAGAGGACAGGACATGAAGGGGAGAAGGGCCATGGAGATAGCATTGGTCCAAGCATGTGGGATAGGGGTCAGGGCATGGAGGAGAAGGAAAAGAAACTTAGAGATTGTTTAAAGGATGTCTCTCTGGCCTTGGGGATGAAGACAAAAGGTCCCCATTTAAATCTTGGAATGGCATCAAGACTGGGGTCACCATACTGGAAATAATTATTAGTGGATCACATTTAAATTTTAGTGCAGAAATACCTTTTACAACTGATGAAAGCACATGCTTTATATTATGAAAAAGGAATCAGTCTAATTATTTTTTTACCTCAGTGGAAAAAATGCAAAATTTTTGTTTTGTGATAGTGTACCATCAAATGGTGGTGTGTGTTCAACTCCAGTGCCTGAAAAGCTTCCACTCCTTCTGCTTTCCTCAAAAACATCTTATCTTGAACAGTCCAAATCTATAAACTATCTCAAATTGTTTCCAAAGTGGGCAGCATGCAGAGTTGGAAGAAATTCAAATTCAAATGCCAGAGTTCAGTTTCCTGCTTTAATGAAAATAATTGAATCTTTCAGGCTTGATAATGACTCACAAGGCCTCAAGGTCATCATCCTAAATATCAGTGGTCTTTGTCCCCCTTGGAGAGAGACGATGCCTGAAGAGCACTACTCCGTTGAACCTAGAATTTGCATTCACTGTTGGGAATTGCATGTTTATATATTTAAAAATTCTCTTTTCTTAATACAAGCTAATTCTGGTTTTTAATATAGTTCCCTGAGATGATACATATTCTTCTAATATGAGTCTTTCTCCCAAAGGAGGACCCTCTTCAACTTCTCCACCTCAGGGAATGGTCCACTAGCCATCCCATCACCAGATTGAAGCCTGAGAACCATCTGGTCTCCAATGTCATATCAATCATCTGCAGTGACTTTCCTCAGTGACTCTCTGGTCCATCTCCTTTCCTATTTATTTATTTATTTATTTATTTATTTATTTATTTATTTTTGAGAGTGGGGAAGGGGCAGAGAGAGAAAGAGAAAGAGAATCTTAAGCAGGCCCCACACTGCCAGCACAGAACTCAATGCAGGGCTCAAGCCCACGAACGGTGAGATCATGACCTGAACCAAAATCAAGAGCTCGATGCTTAACTGATGGAGCCACCCAGGCGCCCCGGTCCATCTCCTTTCTATCCCTGTTTGTCACCATCTTTGCTGAGCCTTTTCTACCTGGACCATAATTGGCCCCCTGATTCTCATCTCTCTTCTAATCCAGCCTCCACTACCATCATAGTGATCTTACCAAAGCGTGCAGTCTTGTTTGAAGTCTGCAGCCATTTTCCATCACTTTAAGGATATGATCCCAACTCCTCAACATGGAATGCCTGGAACCTCCCATTGGGATCCAATTTTCTTCTCCAAACTTCTCTCCTGCCAGCATCCTGATAGTGCTTCAGACCTCCCAGCTGCAGAACCACTTCGTTTCCATAAGCACCCTCATTCCCTCTTGCTTTTTGTCCCTTTACACAAATGCTTCTTCTGCTTTGACCACCCTATTTTCTCTCTCTCCCTAAAAAGATTGCCATCATCCTTCCCAACCTAAATCAAGCATCAGTCCCTCTGGCCTATCTCCCCAGCCATCCTGTCCAGTATTGAGTTGGCTACTTTTATTTACCTCAATCCCCAAACACTCCCACCTTCTTTCTACTCTTGCCCTCATTCCACTGAATCATAACTGTTGGACTAATGCTCTGCAAATGTGTGTACACATATGTGTGGGGAGGGGTAAACACATACTTCCAATAGGGCCTCTATCCTTCATTTGTTTTATCCCATGCACCTAGCAGAGTGTGGCACAGAATAAATATTTACAATGTTTTAATTTAATTAATGAATTAATGAACCAAAAGTTTTAGGTTCACTGGGCTCTGACAACTTGAAATATTAGTGTGAGGAGCTAAATGCACACAAAAATATATTTCCCCTTTACATCTTTAAGGGAGCCATTCATTTTTTTCCCTCTAGCATCTAAAACTCTCCACATAAGAACTTCTATAGAAGGAACAAAGCCAGAACCTGTGGCAGAGGTGTGTGAACTCTGCCCATCTCCCCTCAGTGGCATAGGCAGCTGCTTTTATTATGCCACTTTGGACCCGTGGAACAAATCAACTTCAATGGTCTTTAGAATCAAACCCACTCATATATAAAAAAGTTTGTCTAGTGCATATCTGTACAGAAGATCCAAAGAGTGAGTGCTTTCCAAAAACCCTAATTTACCCCTGGGGACTATGTAGAATACTACTGCAGAGAAAATGGGACCAGAGGGTCTAGTTGACTTTGTATGGCACAGAGTCTGTGTTACCCATTGGATGGGAAGTGGTCGCTTTGTCAAAATGTAGAAGGCACCCAAATCATATGTGCAACATAATTTAGAGAGACTCTAGGAAAGCCATCTTGCCCCGCAAAGTCTCCTCACCCAAGAACTGTAATCCTCTATCTCTATCAACAGAAATACCCACATTGGAGCTCCACATTAGTCTTTCTAACAATATATATTCCTGGGAGGAGCAATCTGTTCAACTTCTACAACCCAGTGCACAGATCACTTTCTCCAAGACAAGAGGTCCTCAGAGCATGAAGGGAACTTTGAACAGAGAGGACAGACTTAGAAAGGAAGCAGGGCACCAAAGTTACACTTGCCAAACTTTCACATGTCTGTCCCTTTTGCTACTTGTGGGTATCCTTGGTTTGGGAAACTTTTCTATAATAGCCTTTCCATTCCCCGCTAAACAAAACAAACTGATGATTTTTTTTTTTACACCCACAACTCTACCATGATTTTTGCCAGGTGCTAGCCAAAGTCTGGGTCTGAATAATGTTTCAAAACCATACAAATCAAACCTGGCTGAGGACCTCTCTGGCCTGGCTAAAGTATGAGCATTAAATGGCAAATGAAATGGCCGCATGATCTCTTTCAAAGGCATGATTGTTCTCGGCAGTTCCATGAAACTGTCATTTTCCCCCAGAAGGCAGAGCAGGCCCGCTTTTCAGGAAATGATACTATGCAATTTATAAGTACGCAGGACTCTGCTGCAGTCTCTGGGGTGCCCAATAAAGCTGATTTGCACACTGATCTCCAATAATGCCCATGAATAATACATGAATAATGCACATTTCAAACATGTCCTGAATAACAGTTTAAATAGAAATAGATGGTGTTATGTCATGTCTTCCAAGGGAAGGGTTCAAAGTGCACAGCAAACAAATTAAACAGATGAAGAAAGCAGGGCAGGGGGGATCGCATCAGAGAAATGGGGCATTAATGAAGGGATGTGCTCAGTGGGAACAGACTCAAGGTAGCTGAGGCAGTGGTTTTGTGAAAGGTTTTGACAAGAATAAGGTACTAAATGCATCAGTGTGTGGTTTGATAAAGCCACAATTGAAACAGGCAGTTCTTGACAGCGTAGGATCTGGGGAAGTGAGGGAGCACTAGAGGGAGAGTAGAAGGCATATTCTATATCAGAAAGGATTAGACATGACCCCCAGGTGACTTCTGAATCCTAGGAAAAACCTGCCAGCAGCCTAGCATGGTGGGATTTCTACTGACTGCTTATAGAAACCAGTGAAGCCTGCTGGGTAGCTTGGATTATCAAAATTGGCCCATTTGCTCTCTCTGGATGAACAATCACTGCTTCTGGTACTAGAAAAGTAGGTAGAATCATCAGAATCACTAAAGCAGTGCACTGTTCCTTAAGTGCATGCATTTGCCCTGTCAGTCACCGCCATGGTTTCCCGCAAGCCTACTGCCAGCCCTTACGAGACACGGGCCACCTCTGGCCTCAGCACTGACTGGCTTAAATGCCACCCAGATGCTGTGTTTAAGAAGGGCGTAAAGGATAGGCAAAAGAAAGAAAAATAATTTAAAGAAAGGGTAAAGCTGAGAGCCAAAATAAATGAAATCATTTTCCCTTTGGTTTTGTGTAATGGAGGACCCAACTTTGAATAGGCTCTGTGATCAGACAAAGGAGATAAGGCTGGGTGTCAAGCAGACGCTGAACACATGCAACATACATGTGCACAAGCAGCCTCAGTCAGGTGCTGGGAAGGAGTCAGGACCTGGGGGTCAGCAGTGAGTGACCCTCACATGCTCTCGCCAGGTTCCCTGCCCCGCCTTCAGCAAAGTCCAAAGGGAGGAGAGAATGAGTAGGTACAAGGGCCAGAGGATCATTTGGGGGAAGGAATGATAGATGGTAGTAGATCCTAAGACAAGCCCCCAGGAATCGTGACTCGTCAAACCCCGAATGAAGGAGTGAGCCTTCCTATAATACAACAACTTTGACACAAACCCTGAGAGAAAGCTGATCACTCTCTTCCCTGAGTTTCTGCTTGGGGTGTCTTGAGGCCCCTGCAGGAAGGTGGCTCCCTCAGGGCTCAGAGCTGGAGATGAGGATCAGGCAGAGAAAAACTCCTCTGGAGAAGCAAGTGTTCCTGCTGTAGGCAGCACTCTGCTTGGGCTGGAGACAAAGCACTGTCTCTTAAGGCTTAAAAGTAAGCAAGAGAGAAAACAACAAAATGATACCAAGGACTGGGCTACTTGTATGAGCACCTTGGTCAGCCAGTCAAGACACAAGACTTTTATTGCATAACTACCAGCAAGAACTTCAGTATTCACTGAAACCCCTTGATTACGGGCCCCAAGAAAGTATCACTGTAGTAATGGGTATTTGGACATCTCGAATGACTGTTGACCCCCATGTTGTGCCAGTTCTCATTCCCAAACAGGGGCGAGTAGGCTTCTTATCTTCCAGTGGGGAGAGACAGTGGGGAAGTGACAGATATATGACTATTTAATCTTTCCGTGGTTAGCTCCTTGTGACAGCACAGACCAACTAAAAAATACTGTTTTCACTATCTCCCAATGATATGACTTGCATTTTATATCATTGAATATTTAGAGCCCACTCAACTTGTGGCAAGATTTTGGTCAATTCTGGCTGAGGAGGTATCTCACTACTGTACTTGTGAAGAGAAGAATAAGAGAAATTTGATATCTACCTGACAATATATATTGAATGTGAACTCTGTCGGGCAGAGGGCTAGGCACAGCCATGAGCAAGACAGGTAGTTCCTGACCGTTTGGAACGCATAGTCCAGAGGGGAGACAAGCATAAAACAAGTAACGGGAATAAAATGTTATGGAAGGAAAGCACAAGATGCATAGGGTAACATTTTGAAGGATAAATAATGTTCATCTACCTTTTCTTGTCCCATTTTTGCTAAGAGAAAGAAAAACAAGAAAGAGAAAGAAATAAAAGAAGGAAGGACAGAAGAAGAAATTATTTAAAAATAAGTATAAGTAGGGGCACCTGGGTGGCTCAGTCAGTTAAGCGTCCGACTTCGGCACAGGACATGGTCTCGCGGTTCATGAGTTTGAGCCCTGTGTCAGGCTCTGTGCTGACAGCTTGGAGCCTGGAGCCTGCTTTGAATTCTGTGTCTCCCTCTCTCTCTGCCCCTCACCACTCATGCTCTCTTTCTCTCTCAAAAATAAACATTAAAAAAATAATAATAAAAATAAGTATAGGTGGCAATTGGCACCTAGCCTTAGGGACAGGGAGGTAATAGGGAATGGTGAGGACTGTAGTAAATTTGGAGCTCACCCCGGATCTAAAGTAAACTCTTCAGGCTAATTGTTTCCAAGTAATTGCAAAGCCATTGTTTTAAAATATTCTACTTAAAAAAAATGTTTATTTATTTTTGAGAGGGAGAGAGAGAGAGACAGTGCAAGCAGGGAGTGGGCAGGGAGAAGGGGGCAGAGGATCCCAGTGGGCTCCAGACCGATAGCAGTGAACCCAATGTGGGGCTTGACATCACGAACCACGAGATCATGACCTGAACCAAAGTCAGATGCTCAACGGACTGAGCCACCCAGGTGCCCCACAAATCTTCTACTTTTTAAAGAAAAGCAAAAAAAAAATCTGATTTGTTTTAGCTAAACTCTCCTGCTTTTTACATGTTCACTCATATAAAAAATTAATAAATTCTACACAGGCGAAACTTGGGAGGTGGGAGACAAACCTTGAGGAGCCAATTTGCAGCTTCTGCTTTAAATGGTCTTATGAAAGGTTATAGATCTCCGAGTGCAGGGCCAGACAGAGCCCATTATTTCAGACCCCGGGCTTTCTCCACAGCATGGCAAATGCCTCACACCAATTTCACATTCCTTATAGGTTTCTGCCTTCATAGACTTAGCATCTGACCTCGGCTTTTGGTAAGCTGAGGGCTGTCTTTTGAGGAGGACGTTGGACTACGTGCCCTCAAAGGTCACCCAAATCTAATTGACAACCCACATCTTGAAATTATGAGAATAATGACAGCATAACAACGATAAAGCCAATGATGCATGAAGTACCTCATTTCCAGTGAGTTCATTTGTGCTATCTGGTTTAAATGACTCCAAGTATTCAATCATCTCATTTATGTAGGAAACATTATCACTGAATCGGGAGCTGTGGATACAATAAAAGTAGGACCTGCTTATCTCTCCATCCAGCTTTCAATACCAAAGCGAGAGGTTACAGACATGCCTCATCCCTGTGGCATTTTGCTTTATTATCCACAAATGTTACACACGGGGTGAGCATGTACACATCAGGACAGGTGCTGTGAAAAGATTACCATTTCCACCATGCGTTTCACCAGATTGAATCAGAATGGCTTTGAAGTGGGCAGTAGTTTCTCCAGAAGCTGACGATCTAGCCAGAGAGAGAAGGGATCCTCCCATATTCGCAGAAAAGCAAGTGCTAACTGAGGCACAGAGGAGGCAGAGGGAGTTAGAACATTTTTCACAACAGAGGTAGCTGGAGTCGGTCCCTGGGGAGGTGAGTCATATTTGAAAATTCTGGGACGAGGAGAGAGGGTGAAATCCAAGTCATTCCCCTCTTTTGATTTCCAGGTTTTATGTCCACTTGGCAGCCCTGGAGAGTTGGGGTGTGCGGAGAATGGCAACGAAGACATGGGAGGAGAACCCAGGGCAGCCCGAGTCCCTGTTTTCTACCCCCACGTGGGCCCTGCCACCTTTTCCCTCAAGCCCAGACCACCGGGACAGGGGTGCAAAGTGCACAATATTGCGGTAGCAAAGGGCAGTGCTGGGCACACGGTCTTTGTGTCGGAACCACTGGTTTTGTTTCTCTGGGCTCCAGGCAGGAGCAGCAGGTCTAGAGTAGAGTTCTGAAGACCTCCCTCAGAGACACAGTCTGTAATGGGCCTCCTGGGTGCACTTGGCACGGGCCACGGGCAGGTAGAAAGGAGGGCAAAGTGGCGAGGGAACCGGAGCAGGCTTGGAAGCCCCCTCCTTCCGTTTGCCTGAAGGTCTACAGCTAGCTTTCCTGCACCAGTTCACGCAAAGCAATTAAAGTTGTCTGCAGGCAGACGAGGCACCATGGGATGCACGGAGAGTTAAGATGGGGAGGCGGAGTGGGGAAGGAAGGGAAAGAAGGCAGGAGAGAAATCCCATTTGGAAATAAGGAGAAGGCTTTGAACTTGCAGATTTCTCCAACTGAGGCAAAACCCACAAGAAACCAGCCTCAGCTGGATGCCAAGGAGTCTGTGAATAGATGCCAGGGTGTGAGTGAATGATAGCTCCTGTCCTAATGCATTCACCCCAAGGTGCTGCTGGGCATCTGTTCCGTAATTAACCAGGCTCTCCCCTCACCCGCCCTTCTCCTCCCCCTTCCCTTCCCCTGTGGCTGCTGAAACATTTGCCATAATCCCTCCCCGGGTCTCTAAGGAGCCCTCTGGAAGGAGTCTCCATTTGGCTCTTTCCCCTCCTTCATCTCTCCCATTTGGGCTGGGTGACACCCTTGGCTAGTGGGGGTTGGGAGAGTCCCATTTCCCAGAGGCCACTGCAGTAGTTCATCCTCCCCATCCCCACCCCACTTCGTCAACAGGACATCTGTTCTCCCTTCAGTGAGACTCATGGGGGTAGCGAGGAGGAAGAGGCTGAACAGGTTATCTAAGAGGGACATCTTCCATCATCTATATCATGGTGTCTGAGATTACGATCTGATGTGCCCACAGGTTGACAATCACCGGAGTAATGAAAACTGATGGCACATAGAAAGTGTTGAGAACTTCTTTCCAATAATTACATTACTAATATTGATAATAGCAATAAGAGTATTGTTTATTCTAGATAGAAGAGCAAGGGAAGGTGTTGGTCTGGTTTATTATTTATTCTTCTCAGTATCTGTCACCACTTGTGGTTTCACTTTATATCCTTTGAAGAGATGGATCACTGCTTTGTCACTTTATAAAAGTTGTCGCTGAATATCACAGCATTCATGAGACATAGCTAATATCACCTCCATTTTAAAGTGAAGGAAAATGAGGGGCGCCTGCGTGGCTAGGTAGGTTAAGCGTCACACTCTTGATTTCAGCTCCGGTCATGATCTCACGGTTCATGAGATCAAGCCCTGTGTAGGACTCCATGTTAACAGCATGGAACCTGTTTGGGATTCTGTCTTTCTCTTTGCTCCTCTCCTGTTCAAGCGTAAGCGTGTGCTCTCTCTCTGTCTCTCTCTCTCTCTCTCAAAATTAATAAACTTTAAGAAAATAAATAAATAAAGTGAGGAAAAATGATGCACAGAAAGACTGAGTAACTTGCTCAAGGCCCCACAGCCAGTAAGAGACAAAGTCAGGATTTGAATACAGACCTATGACGCCAAGACTGTGGTCTTCTGTTATGGCATGTTGCCTGTCACTTCCCTGCATGACACACTTTAGTAGGTCCCCAAAAGTGGGTTTGCTGTTCGTCCTATCTATAAAGTCTTTATTTAACTAATTCCCACTTACTGCTCAAGCTTAGACTCAGTGAAGATGCCCCTTAATTTATGAATCTTTTATTAGCACGAATCATGTTTTCTGTAATTCTGTATCATGACTACATTTCACAAATATCTGCATGTGGTAAGTATTCAATGAATATTTTTTGAATTTCTATTTTACAGATAATACTTCTGAGATTCAGAGATGGAACTCACTCACTTACAAGCCCTCCAGTCAAGAACTGTAAGAACCACACTTTGATTTTGAGCTTTGACTGTGAGTTCAGAGACCTTTGCACTGACACATCTACGACTGAGTTCCATAGTACATCATTTCATATTGTATAACCACTGAAGTTCTATAATTGTGGTTATTTCCATTTTTTTCTGACAGCTTAATATATACTACCAACTAATAATCATAAACTTGAGTTATTTCCATCTTTATTATAATGAAAGTAATGCAAGTTTATTATAGAATATTAGAAGAGAAGAGAAAAGAAATACAATCAATAATCCCAAAACATTTAAAATGAATATTTTCTTCCAATATGCTTATGACTTTTTACATAATTGAGATAATAGTCTTTATATAACTTAGGATTCTGTTTGTTTTAAAGTTAATATTATAATATAAACATTTCCCTATTTAGTTCAATAATTTCCTTGTTTACTATTTAAATGACTTAAAATTGTCCTTTCATATGCTCAATAATCATTTTTTAATGACTAAAAAAGATCCATTGTATAGACTATCAACTAAACATTCCCCCTAATCCAGGATAACTTTTCACTATTAAAAAATTATAGTACAGTGAACTTTTTTTTCTTTCTGAATTTCAGACCACTTTTTAGAGTAGTTTTCTAGGAGAGAAATTATTGATGGGTATGAACATTTTCAAGGCTCTTGACATAGATTGCCAAATTGCTTTCCAAATGAGTTGTGCTAATTTTTTTTTCCTACTAACAATGATTTGGATTTTCCCATCATTTCGAATTTGATAATTTCTTTAAAACACACACATGCAGGGGTGCCTGGGTGGCTCAGTCGGTTAAGCATCCGACTTCAGCTCAGGTCAGGATCTCACGGTCTGTGAGTTCAAGCCCGGCATCAGGCTCTGTGCTGACAGCTCATAGCCTGGAGCCTGCTTCAGATTCTGTGTCTCCCTCTCTCTGTGACCCTCTCCCATTCATGCTCTGTCTCTCTCTGTCTCAAAAATAAACATTAAAAAATAAATAAATAAAATAAAATAAAACACACACATGCAGCCATAATGTGTTGAACTGCACTATGAAATAAATGTTGGAAATGGTTTATTTAGGCACCCCTCCTCCCTCTTTTATGCATTAGGAAACATGTCTGGCAAATTCTACAGCCTGCCCTAGATCCTGGCAATTTGGGGGGATTAACTGGGCTATGAGCCGGGTGTGCTGCCCCCACTTCTTCACACTGTCTCCCAGGGATCTAAAAACAATTCTACAATTTATTTATCTTTTCAACGGCAGTGTTACACCGTTGCCATCACTTGACATCTTAATTTTGATTATGCCTTCAAGGGAAACAGCTTTTGAAATATTTGGTCCTGGCAAGTAACAAATTTCCCTCTATGGTGAGAAGAGGATATTTCCTGATAACACTCTTCTACCTGCCAGCGTTCTGCGGGGAACCTTGTATCTACTTATCACTTCCTCCTGGCTCCGGCTCCTGGAACTCTGTTAGTCCTGCTTGACATGCACCTTGGCAGCTTTCATTGCATCCTTCCTGTGGGCCTCTGCTTTCCCATCCCTGCTCAGCGTGATGGCAGCCTACCTCATTTTCAACCTGAGGCCAAGCACAAGTGTTGCTCCTGCCCATCTGCCACATTGGCCAAATTTCCCTGATTGCTAAATAATTCCAGGCTCTTCCCAGGAGGGCTGAGTGAGCCGCAAGTTAAAGCTTTCCTCCAAGGCTCTGCCTTGTTCTCTGTCACTTCTGCAGATGCAATCCGTCCACCAGGGCCCAGAGGGCCCATCTCTAGGCCCATCCATCACTCAGTGAATGGCCTGTGCTGTGCTTTGGGAAGCAGAAAGTCCATCCCCAACAAAGTCTCCTAGGGGACATCCCAAATCCAGCCTCCTCCCTCCAATTCACGTTACATACCATGGCCTTGAAAATTATTCTGCAATATTGCTTACATCAACTTGCTTCTCTGCTCAGAAACCTAAGACCAAAAGTTGAAAATGCTTGGCCTTCAAGTCCTTCCCTATAACACCCGTCTTCCACTAGCTACTCACTCAGGTTCATTATATGCTAGCCTAGCTAGTAAGGGATCACAAAAAGATATTTACAAAGAAGGGGAGTAGCAGACAGAGGCAAGTGGATTATGGGTGAAGGGAAGACATCATTGGGCTTGGGTAGGAGAAAAGCACCTCTTGGATGGTAAAAGCCTGTCCTGTCTGCTCTGCCTAGAATGCTCTTCCCCAGTAGACCACTGATCCTTCACAACTCGGTTTTCCATAACCTGCCTTGCCTCCAAACTTGAATCTCTTTCCATACTTCTACTCTGCCATTTTTCACACTGAATTAACGTCTTTTAAAAAATGCCTAACTCCTCCACAACTAAATGTGCATGGTATTTTCTTAAAGGGCCTGTGTCTGTACATCTTTTTTTTATCCTCAATGTCGAATATTTTCCTTATACTTGGTGCATGATCAAAATATCTGTTGAAAGAATGCACACAGTATGTCAAGCAGAATTAATGCCGGATGGGATGAATGAATGGATCATGGAAATGTGACTAGAAAAGAATTGTCTGAGAAGCTCCCTAGGTGGTTGTAATAACTATAATACCTGAGACGGGCACACACACAGGTTTGCAACACAAATTGGCACCTTTAAAATCAGGATGTGGGCATGCAGCCATCTAATTGGGCATTTTGCACAACATTGAACATGGGAAATTACCAATAAATATCAGTCAATAAATGAACTTGGTAATTTCTTTGAGACTAGCCCCAAGACTAAAATTGCAAAGCCAAGCTCTATGGTCAGAATAATCCATTTAGCATTGGCCAGCCAGAAGCAATCTTACACTATTTCCCATGACAGAACATACATCATGGGCCGTAGGTGGCTGCTGCTAGGGCACCTATGACACCCCCCTAACGGTTTCATATCTATTAAGGAGAGGAAGGCTTGAGTGCAGAGCTAAGTGGTCAGCAACCAAGAGGAAATTCAAAGCGTAAGTTTCCATACATGTCTTGATCACCAAATAATATGCCAGCACTAATAACATTCATGGATGAATTGTGTCTGGTTGGGCACTTGAAGAAGCCTTTGTACATTCTAATTTCAGGATATTTGGGAAAATATGACAGTGTCGTTTACTCATGGTTCTTAAATAGGACGGAGCATTCTTGCCAAGTAGCCTAAGAGCTGCTGGTGAAACATCAGTCACTTTTTACCCTTCTCTTCTTTTCTATGCATGTCTGTGCTTTGTAATTGAATCTAAATATGGCATCGGGGTATTTTTAAAATTTAGAGATTGGAAATACTTATTGGAAGAGCCTGGTTTACAGGTTGGGGGGCTTGGCATTGGCAGCAGCTAAGGGGCTTGGAGAATATGGCCAGATTAAGGCTGGCCAGAAGCACAGGGAGTGTGGAAAAGGCCAGGTTTGGCTTAAGAGACTTAGCGTCAGCTGTTATAACCTGGCAAATGGATAAGTAATTTTTTCACAGCCAGCAGTAAAATGAAACTTATGGAAACAATAAAGTAAATGTTCTGTCTAGCCAGTGAGTCAAATTAGAGAAGAGTAGGTTTTTCCAACCAGGCCTGAAAATCAGTGTGCCTTGGTGGTCTAAGAATAGCCAGGAAGTTAATGGCATTTCAGATTCTGAGTTAATGATATAGATCACAGGTTGACAAACCAGCCCACTGCTTGTTTTTGTAGGTTCACCAGAGAAGAAAAGTTTTTACAGTTTTTAGTGGATAGGGGAGGGAAAAACCAAAAGAAAAATAATACTTCATGACACATGAAAATCAGATAAAATTTGAATTTCAGTATCTGTAAGTAAAGTTTTATTTACCCAGCCATACACATTCATAAACATAATGTCTAAGGCTGCTTTCCTGCTACAACTCAATACAGAGTTGAGTCTAGAAAAAGGAACCACATAGCCTGCAAATCCTAAAATATATATATTTACTATGTGGCCCTTTTTTAGAAGTTTGCTGACTTCTTAACATGCATAGTCAGAGAAAATTAGTTACAGACCCATTCCTAGGCAACATGAAGCACAGCACAAAAGACAAAGCTTGAACTTGGAGGATAATGAAGAAGACTCCTTGTCCAGTCTCCCATTCCACTGAGTGTCCTACAGAAGCAATCCAGGCGTGAGGACTCACAATTTCCAATAAGCCCGGCCCTTTATCGAACACCATTGACTCTACCTATTATGTTTCTGATGTTAAGCTAAAAAAATTCCCACCCCCACACCAGTATAGGCTTTCTTATCTATAAACTTTGTCTACCTTGAGAAGATATTAGCCACAATCTTTCTTAACCAAAGAGTAGACTCCTACCACCCTCCTTGGGTTAGAACTTTGTATGTATTGGGGAACTTTCACATACACTGTCACATTTTACCTTCATAACATCTCCTAGGGACAATTATTCACCTCTATACAGGTGAGAAATCTAAGGATTAAAGTTATGGACTGAATTGTGTGCCCCCCAAAAGGCACATATTGAAGCACTCACTGTGACTGTATTTGGAGATACCTTTAGGAAGGTAATTTAGGTGAAATAAGGTCATAAGGATGGGGTTCTAATCCAAGCAGACTGGCATCCTTATAAGAAGAGAAAGAGACACCAAAGATCCATGATCCATTTTTCTCTCTCCCTCTCTCTCTGTCTCTCTCTCTCTTCACAGAGAAAAGACCATGTAAGAACACAGCAAGAAGGTGGCTATCTGCAAGGCAGGAAAAGAGCTCTCACCAGAAACCAACTCCGACGACCTCTTGATCTTAGACTTTCAGTCTCCACAACTGTGAGAAAATAAGTGTCTCGTTTAAGCCATTCATTCTGCAGACCTTTGTTATGGCAGCTCAACAAGACTAAGGTAGTTAATAAGGTTAAATGACATGTTCGAAATGAGGCAGCTCACCAGTGGCAGAGCAGAGACTTGTCACTGATTCCACAAATATTAAGCACTTACTGAGTGTAAGGCATCTTTGGAGGAGACAGGTATCAATCAAAGAATGACATCAATAAAAATAAAATTTCAACTCTGCTACCACAGAGAGAGGTATGTGGTATGAGATATAAATAACATGAGCTGACTTAGGGTGGTCAGAAGAGGTTAGCCCAAGACACAGTTGAACTGAGATCTGAACGGTGAAGAAGAGTTTACTCAGTGAAGGAGAAAGGGAGTGAACTTCCAGAGAGATGGTATATACAAATCCCCTGTGGTAGCAGAAGTATATGGTGTTCAAAGAAATGAGAGAAGGCCAATGTGGCTAGATCAGAAAAGTGGGGAATAACATGAGATGAGGCTAAAGAGGTAAGAATGGGTCAGACTTCTTATGGCCCTCATGGTCATTGTCAGTAACTGAGGCTTTAGGAAGCATTACAGTGCTTTCAACATGAGACTTGCTCTGTAAGGTTTCTAATTGGAAAAAATTACTCCAGCTGCAGTATGGGATACAGATTGGAGAAAGTGAAGGGAGCAGCAGGAAGACTAGGTTAGAGACTCGTGGTGGGCAGTAGGCGAGGGGAGAGATGTTTGTCACCTGGACAACAGAGGTTACTTTGAAGATGTAGAGAAGGAAAGGGTTATGAGAGCTATTACAAGGTAAAAATGATCAGGATTTGTGATCGATGCAGGATGGGGTTACAGGAAGATGTCAGGTATGACTTCATGATCCCCAAGCATTCTGCTAAAACAGATCATGGGGATACCCATGGGGATACCCATGATCTGTTTTAGCAGAATGCTTGAGTGAGGATGTTTACTGAGATGTGAAATAGCACAAGAGGAGCCCTTCATCCAAAGACCACCATGAACACATTTGCAGCTGAACAAAGGTCAGGGAACTGAGCTTTTGCAGCAGGAGAGAACGCACATGATGGGAAGTGGTAGGGTACCTCAGTAAGAGGGTGTTAGAAGGGACTAGGGAATTTGGGCTTCTGGTGGGCAGGTTGCTCATTTTACAGGGAAATGTGATTTGCTCTACTTTGGATGCTGTCAGGAAGTGGGGTAATTCTAGGGTTGGGTGACTATGATTCTTACCTAGAAGGCCATAAGGATGGAGTGAGCTTGAAGCTGGGATTAGTAAAGACAAATCCTTGCTTATATTATCCAGGATGAGGGTCATTCTGTGGTGGAGAAAATGTCTATGTTTTTGTCTGTGTTCAGACATGATTACAGAATGATCTTGTTTGTGCCTTTTCTGAGTGGCCTTTCCTGGCGTTGCTGTTCTTTGAAATGGTCTATAATTAAAAGGGGGAACACCAAAGCCTAGCTCTAATTGACAGGAAGCACCTCGTGATGCCACTGCCCCACTGACAGAGCCAGGTGAATTCCTGGCTGTCAGAGCTGCTTTCCTTCCTCAGCTACCCCTTTTGGCCAAGGACAGATAAAGTTAGGCTGCAGGACACTCATCTAAGATATTCAGATTGCCACCATTGCCGAGCTTTTGCTGATCAGGAGGTTGAACAGACCACAGGAACTAGTCTATGGTGGGCCTGGGGTTTACTGCTGGTGCTGTTCCTTTTGTTGCAGAACAAGTAGCTTAACATCTGACAAGACAATGGCTGCACAGTGGCATTTATAACTCTGGACAGGAGGCATCAGCCAACTGCAACACAGGCAGTTACCAGAAACAGAAACAAAAATGGGTATCACTTCTTATAAGAGACCCTGAAGACAGGGACTTAGATTACCATATCCAGGCAATGAAAACATGTTCCAAATCCCAAATGGTCTCTTCTTGAGATCTAAATGGTGCTTTCTTTTCTAGACTAATTACAAGCTTCTATTTAGGTGCACACACACACACACACACACACACACAATGTGTTTGCTATAGCATAAATTTCCCCTTGGCTAGCTAAGAAGAAATAAGGGCTATGTGATTAGCCATGAGAACATCAGTTAAGAATTTAAATTTAAACTGGTTTGTTGGGTTTCCAAAGCAGAATTTGTATCATTTGTGATATCTGATAGGGTCAGAGATAAGTTTCAGACCACCTTTTCCACTGGTGTCATTCTTAACCTGGAAAGTGCAGCTTGCTTAGCAGTGCAACAAGAGAGAGTCAGTTCTTCCTCTTGGGAGTTCTCCTGAGTAGACTATATTTGCCTCTTTTTCAAAGTTTCTGGGTATTCTTCTCAGGGATCTCATAAATCCATGCCTGGGACCTCATTTCCTCTGGTTGGAAAAGAGGATGGGGAGAATTAGGGAGGGAATTGTCAGTGCCAAGAAAAGCAGACAGTGACCCTCTTGTTGGAGAAGGGCTGACTGGAGCTGTTTCAGTTCAGGGTGAATCTTGCTAAAATTATCCCCTTTAAAATTACGTATTCGAGTTTAATGTTTCAAACCCCTGATTGATTGCTCAAGTTAGAGCTGTGATAACAGTGGTTGGTGTTCTTCAAGAGGTTGAAAATGCCAGCTCTTGGGAAAATGACAGTTCTTTGAGAAATAATCAGGTTCACTGCACATCTCTCTTCAATAGGAGGTTTATCACTGGGTTCACAAAATTGCCTGTGATGGTCTTCCCCTGGCACTGAAGGTCCCTTACTACTACCTAGAGATCCTGTGAAAAAACGGGAGGCATTTCATTTTAATGCCCCATTGGTATCCCTTAGCCTTTCTGTAGCCATCTCATTGCAGAGAATGTGTTGCTTGAAAATAAATTCCTTCCATATGACTTGAACATTTTTTTGGAAAACTAGAGGACTGAATTATATGACCTCTGGATTTCCTTTTCTGTCCTTGGAATTCTAGGATTCCTGACCTGGAAATTGTAAAAATATATATATAAGCTGATGCCAATTTGGCTACATATGAAATTAAACAACATTGATGGTAATATAACTATGGAGCAGGAAGGCAATGGGTGATAAGGGAGATGTTGCCTATAACAGTGATAAAGAATTTTATTTTGGCAGGGAGGACAAACGGTAAAAGAATCACTTTAATTCAATTTCCAAAGAACTTGATGAGCTTTGGTTCCTCCTAATAGATATTGGAAATGAAAAAAATCACAAATTCACAGAGAGAGCACAGATGGCTTAATATCAGAGCACTAAGTTTCAACAGTTGTAAGACAGAGATTAGAGTCAGGACCTCTGGGGCTAAGATAAAGATAAGGTATTTGAAATCAATTAAAGGATCAATAATTTTTGGCTCCCAGAAAGGCTCATTTTATCCTAAAGAAAAAGGTTGGTAGGCGCCTAAAAGCTCAGAAGCTTACCATTTTCTCTAGGATAAGGTGAACGCTTACTCCCTCCAAATATGAAGGCTACATCTGTGTTACTGAGTTGACGATTACACATGGGACCATATGGATATATTTATAATTGGTATAATGAACAGCTCCTTGTTTCCGATATTAAAAGCAAGATGATTTCAGCACATGTTAAGCGAGCACAAGGAGAGACCTATCTAGCCAAATGATGGAAATAAATTTAATAATAAAAGCCCACCAGAAGAAGCAACTGCTCATCTGAATTTAAAGGAAATTTTCCTGCCATCTGCTGTTGTTAGCATTTTATATCACCATATTTGCCTGCTCTCTTCCAGAGCCCAGTGCTGCTAAGCTCTTCATACAGAATAAACTACCAGGCGGGAGAACAGAGCCATGGAAGGCATGGAAGTGAATACAAAAGGCACTTCACCATCTCCAGACCTAGGGTGACATTTTTACCAGCAGCATAGGAATCAATGCTGGACTTCTCCAGGAAAGCTTTGTCATGGGAGGAAAGGACAAAAAAAAGGATCAACACGGCCTTTGGGTGGTTCAGAGATCACAAGAGACATCAGGTAAAGCTGCTTGGCCACACCAGCATCCTGCCGCCTTCCTCTGTGCCCTCTCACACTCCAGCACCACATTTCACAAAATGAAATCCAGAGGTAATCAGCTCTAAAGATTGGGACAGAAGATATTTAGAGGAAGAACACATACATGCATCATCAGCAAATAACCTGAGCCATTTGTAGATGTCCCAAAGCCCAGGACATATCAATGGCCATTAGAGGGGAAACAGGATTCCCATGAAAGGCGAATCAGGCCTTTCTGGTAGTGAAGAGAGGATCTTTGATGTTTCTCTAATAAAAGAAGAGCTTAGGAGACAAGGCACTTAAATGAATACTGGTTCAGGTAGGTCTTACCCCACAGGCGTACAGCAGAGAAAATGGAATTAAAGGGACTATGGGTACAAGCAGAGAGCAAGCTCTCCACCATCTTCCAGGGAGCTGATTTGTTTGGACTGTGTTCCCAGGTAAGGAGAAAGGGAAATCTTACCTTGGGTTAGGCTCAGTGCCCGAGGGAGCTTCAGTGTGGCCAAGTTTCCCAGAGAGAGAGAGAGAGTAACCAGGTTGTCACAGAGGCTCAGACCTTCCCCAGCATAGATAGTTTGGATTCCTGTGGAGATACACCACGAGCAACCTGCAAAACACAGAACTCCTAACATTGGACCTCGGCAGACAATTTTAAACCCAGGCAAGAGCCTGCCTTCACTGGGCACCCACACGGAGGCCATAGCAGGCTTTCTCCAAGACTTGTGCTCAGCAAGGGTGTAAGCTGCTGAAGATAAGCCACATAAGCCACATCTGCAGGCTCCACTCCTGCCCATGGCATGCAGCTGTGCCTGGAGAGGAGGACCCACCTGTTGGCCATAAGAAACAATGAGAGTTTGGTGTGGGAGCACTCTGTAGGTGTTGGGGGCAGCGGGTAGACTAATTGCTGACACAGCTCTGTCCATGTCCGGTTGGCTATTAGAGATAGATAGACTCTGAGGGCTGGGTGGAAAATGGCCTGGAGCATGGAGATATAGCTCTTAAGGTTTTTTTGTTTTGTTTTTGTTTAGAGGGAACAGTGGGATGGAGGGTTTATGAAAGTATATAAAATGAAAGCTAAAGTCAAACATCTCCCCAAAGAAATGTATATACATGTGACTTGCCTTCAATTTCAGAGAGCTCACGGAGTCCCTAAAGTCTGTGCATGCACCCTTGCTTAGAGGCTTTTTTGGATCCACAGATGAGGAGTTTATTTCTAGGACCTAGAAACCTCGCTAGAAATTTCTCAAAGTGTGTTTCCTACAGCACTTGCATGGGAATCACCTGCAATCACTCAGTGCATGCTGAAAATGCAGAATCCTGAGCCCCTCCTGGCTTTAAATTTTTTTTTTTTTTTTCAACGTTTATTTATTTTTTTTGGGACAGAGAGAGACAGAGCATGAACGGGGGAGGGGCAGAGAGAGAGGGAGACACAGAATCGGAAGCAGCCAGGCTCTGAGCCATCAGCCCAGAGCCTGATGCGGGGCTCTAACTCACGGACCGCGAGATCGTGACCTGGCTGAAGTCGGACGCTTAACCGACTGCGCCACCCAGGCGCCCCCCTCCTGGCTTTAAGGAATCAAGATCATCCAGGCTGTGGTCCTGGAATTTGCATTCTTACTAAGCATTCAGGATATATTTATCATTATATAGCTTAAGAACTGCTAAGAGTTGAAAATGGCCATAAAAAGTTCCTGGGAATTCAACCAAAAGCCAGGACTGACAGAAAAAGCTCTCCGAAAGTCATCACTCACTTGGGCTGTCAATTGATCAGGATGCAAGGGGATGGATGGAAGTCAAAGTTGTCTCATTGATCGAGAGGAGAAGATCCACTGACACTGGTTATAAACCAACATTTGTCCAGAACCCGATTTGGTTCAGGCATGTGGCTTATGCCATTTAGTTCTCAATGATTCTCTTACAGATGAAGAAATCAAGGTTTGGAGAGTTTAGAGAACTCACATAGGGTCATAGAGCAAAATAAGAGCAACCAGACCTTAAACACAAGCAAACTAACTCAACTCTTTTTTTTTCCATGTTTATTTATTTATTTTGAGAGAGAGAGAGAGAGAGAGAGAGAGCACAAGCAGGGGAGGGACAGAGAGAGGAGCAAATCTCTGCTGTCAGCACAGAGTCTGACGGGGGCTCAAACCCACAAACTGTGAGATCATGACCTGAGCCCAAACCAAGAGCCAGACATTTAACTGACTGAGCCCCCCCCCCCAGGTGCCCCTAACTCAACTCTTTTTTGATGATGATTTTTAAATGTCACCACCCAGTTTGCCCTTTGTATGCCAGACTTCTATTATAAAAAAGAAATAAATTCATTCATTATACTTTTGGAAAATGCTGAATATATACTGTCTTCAATTATCTGGAAATACACTTCAGAACAAAAGATTTATTCAGATGAAACAGGAGAAAGAAATAAAAAATGTGATGTCAGCCAATTGACAGCATATGAAGTTTGGGCCACATGTGCACTGAGCAGCTGAGACTCACTATATAACTGGGAGTAGTTGGAGAGGCTTCCTAGAGGAAATGGTGTTTTGAATCAACTCTGAGGAGTCAGTAGAATTTTGAATTAATTCAAATAGGTATAAGTAGACTAGAATCTGTCAAAACTCTACCTCAAACTTTACTTTTGATAAACAAGAATATTTATGGAAGGTGGAGAGAGGAATTCCTGAACAAAGAAATGTTTCTCAGTTTATAACCACCAGTTAGTTACTTAACAGCTTTCAAACATAAAGAAACTCATTGATAACAGTACCACAATAGTAGGGGGCTTCAATTCTTCACTTACAACGATGAACAGATCATCTAAGCAGAAAATCAACAA